>NW_012300784.1:0-3464 GCF_000151885.1 Dipodomys ordii | reverse complement strand
ACAGCGGGCACACAGCGGGGACACAGAGGGACACAGCGGGGACACAGTCGGACACAGCGGGACACAGCGGGGGACCCAGCGGGACCCAGCGGGGGACCCAGCGAGGACACAGCGGGACACAGCGGGGGACAAAGCGAGGACACAGCGGGGGACATAGCAGGGGACACAGCGGGACACAGTGGGGAACACAGCGGGACACAGCAGGACACAGCGGGACACAGCGTCGATACAGAGGGGACTCAGCGGAGGACACAGCGGGGGAAACAGCGGGGGACAAAGTGGGACACCACGGGACACAGTGTGACACAGCGGGACACAGCGGGGACACTGCGGGGACACAGCAGGACAAAGCGGGGGACATAGCGGGACACAGCGGCACACAGCGGGGGACACAGCCGGACACAGCGGGGGAAACAGTGGGGGACACAGTGGGACACGGTGGGACACAGCGGGGGACACATGGGGAACACAGCGGGACACAGCGGGGACACAGCGGGACTCAGCGGGGGACACAGCAGTATACAGCAGGACACAGCGGGGACACAGCAGGGACACAGCGGGGGACACAGCGGGACACAGCGGGACACAGCGGGGAACACAGCGGGACACAGAGGGGCCACAGAGGGGTACACAGCGGGACACAGCTGGGAACACAGCGGGTCACAGCGGGACACAGCGGGAACACAGCTGGACACAGCGGGGTACACAGTGGGACACAGGGGGGCACACAGTGGGGACACAGCGGGGGGACACAGCGGGACACAGCGGGTCACAGCGGGGGACACAGCGGTGGACACAGCAGGGGACAGCAGAGGACAGAGAGGGGACACAGCGGACACAGCGGGGGACACAGGGGGACACAGCGGGACACAGCAGGGTCAGAGCGGGACACAGCGGGACACAGCGGGGACATTGCGGGAACATAGCGGGACACAGCGCGGTACACAGCAGGACACAGCAGTGGACACAGTGGGAACACAGCTGGACACAGCGGGGTACACAGTGGGACACAGGGGGCACACAGTGGGGACACAGCGGGGGACACAGCGGGACACAGCGGGTCACAGCGGGGGACACAGCGGGGGACACAGCGGGGGACAGCAGAGGACAGAGAGGGGACACAGCGGAAACAGCGGGGTACACAGAGGGACACAGTGGGCACACAGTGGGGACACAGCGGGACAAAGCAGGACACAGCGGGGACAGAGCAGGACAGAGCGTGACACAGCGAGGAAACATTGGGACACAGCGGGACACAGAGGAACTCAGCGGGAGACACAGCAGTACACAGCAGGAAACAGTGTGACACACCGGGGAGACAGCAGGGACACAGTGGGGGCACAGCAGGACACAACGGGTCACAGCGGGGGACACAGCGGGACACAGCGGGGGACACAGCGAGGACACAGCGGGTCACAGCGGGACACAGCGTGGGACAAAGCAGGAGACAGCGAGGGACAAAGCGAAGACCCAGCTGGACACAGCGGGGTACACAGCGGGACACAGCGGGGGACACAGAAGGGTACACAGCGGGACACAGCGAGGTCACAGCGGTGGCCAAAGCGGGACAACACGGGACACAGTGTGACACAGTGTGACAGAGCGGGGACACTGCAGGGGGACATTGCAGGGGCCCAGCGGGACAAAAGCGGGCGACACAGCGGGACACAGCGGGACACAGCAGGAGACACAGCGGGGGACAGCAGGGGACAGAGAGGGGACACAGCGGGAGACACTATGGGGACAGCAGGGGACAGAGAGGGGACACAGCGGGACACAGCGGGAACACAGCTGGACACAGCGGGGTACACAGCGGGACACAAGGGGCACACAGTGGGGACACAGCAGGTGACAAAGCAGGACACAGCTGGTCACAGCGGGGGACACAGCGGGACACAGCGGGTCACAGCGGGGGACACAGCGGGACACAGCGGGGGACACAGAGGGGTACACAGCGGGACACAGCCGGGAACACAGCGTGGACACAGCTGGACACAGCGGGACACAGCGGTACACAGCGGGACACAGCGGGGGACACACTGGGACACAACGGGGACACAGCAGGACACAGCGGGACACAGCGGGGGACACAGCGGTACACAGCTTGGGACACAGCGAGGACAAAGCGGGACACAGCGGGACACAGCGGAGACACAGCAGGGACACAGCAGGACACAGCGGGGGACACAGCGGGGGACACAGCGGGACACAACGGGGAAAACATCGAGGACACAGCGGGACCCAGCAGGACACAGCGTCGATACAGAGGGGACACAGCGGGACACAGCGGGGTACACAGCTGAGGACACAACGGGACACATTGGTGGACACAGCGAGGTCACAGCGGGACACAGCGGGGACACTGCGGGAACATAGCGGGACACAGCGGGTACAGAGCGGGACACAGCGGGGTCACAGAGTGGTACACAGCGGGACACATCGGGAAACAAAGCGAGGTCACAGCGGGGGACAAAGCGGGACAACACGGAACACAGTGTGACACAGCGGGACACAGCGGGACACAGCGGGGAACAGCAGAGGACAGAGAGGGGACACAGCGGGACACAGCGGATACACAGCTGGACACAGCGGTGTACACAGAGGGACACGGCGGGCACACAGCGGGGACACAGCGGGACACAACGGGACACAGAGGGGACACAGTGGGACACAGCAGGACAAAGCGGCAGACACAGCGGGACACAGCAGGCACACAGCGGGGACACAGCGGGACACAGCGGGACACAGCGGGGACAGAGAGGGACACAGCCGGACACAGCGCGACACAGCAGGGGACACAGCGGGACACAGTTGGGGACCCAGTGAGGACACAGCGGGACACAGCAGGGGACACAGCGAGGACACAGCGGGGGACACAGCGGGGGACACAGCGGGACACAGCGGGAAACACAGCGAGGACACAGCGGGACACAGCGTCGATACAGCGGGGACACAGCGTTACACAGCGCGGTACACAGCTTTGGACACAACGGGACACAGTGGGACACAGCAGGGACAAAGCGTGAGACACAGCGGGGGACAGAGAGGGAGAAAGCAGGGGACACAGCGAGGACACAGCGGGACACAGCGGTGACACAACGGGGACTCAGCGGGGGACACAGCGGGACACAGTGGGGGACACAGTGGGACACAGCGGGGGAGACTGCGGGACACAGTGTGGGACAGAGCGTGGGACACAGCGAGATACAGCGGGTACAAAGATGGACCCAGCGGGGTACACAGAGGGACACAGCAAGGACAGAGCGGGACACAGCGGGGGACAAAGCGGGACATAGCGGGGGACAGAGCGGGGACACAGCGGGACACAGTGTGGGACACAGGAAGGACACAGAGGTACACAGCGGGGGACAGAGCGAGGACACATTGGGACACAGCGGGACTCAGCGGGGGACACAGCAGTACACAGCGGGACACAGCGGGACACAGAGGGGTAAACAGCGGGA
>NW_012300783.1:0-3464 GCF_000151885.1 Dipodomys ordii | reverse complement strand
TCCTCGCTGTGTCCCCGAATGTTTCCCTTTGTGTCCCCAGCTGTGTAACCCGCTGTGTCCCGCTGTGGCCCCGCTGTATCGACGCTGTGTCCCGCTGGGTCCCGCTGTGTCCTCGCTGTGTTCCCCGCTGTGTCCCGCTGTGTCCCGCTCTGTCCCTGCTGTATCGACGCTGTGTCCCGCTGTGTCTCCCCCTGTGTCTCGCTGTGTCCCACGCTGTGACCCTGCTTTGTCCCCGGTGTGTCCCAATGTGTCCTCGCTGTGTCCCGCTCTGTCCCACTCTGTCCCCGCTGTTTCCCGCTGTGTACCTCTGTGTCCCCACTGTGTGCCCACTGTGTCCCGCTGTGTACCCCACAGGGTCCAGCTGTGTCCCCACTGTGTCCCACTGTGTCCCGCTGTGTCCCCCGCTGTGTCCCGCTGTGTCCCGCTGTGTCCCCTGCCTGTCCCGCTGTGTCTACTGCTGTGTCCCTGCTGTGTGCCGCTGTGTTCCGCTCTGTCCCGCTGTGTCCCGCTGTGTCCTCGCTGTGTGCCACGCTGTGTTCCGCTGTGTCCTCGCTATATCCCCCTATGTGTCCCTTTGTGTCGCCAGCTTTGTAACCCGCTGTGTCCTGCTGTGTCCCCTCTGTGTCCTCGCTGTGTTCCCCGCTGTGTCCCGCTGTGTACCCCTCTGTGTCCCCCTCTGTGTCCCGCTGTGTCCCGCTGTATACTGCTGTGTCCCCCGCTGAGTCCCTCTGTGTCCCCGCTGTGTCCCGCTGTGTCCCACCTGTATCCCCCGCTGTGTCCATCTGTGTCCCGCTGTTTCCCCCGCTGTGTCCCACTGTGTCCCGCTGTGTTTCCTGCTGTGTCCTCTGCTCTGTCCCACTGTGTCCCCCTCTGTGTCCTGCTGTGTCCCGCTGTGTCCCCCCTGTGTCCCCTGCTGTGTCCCGCTGTGTCCACACTGTGTTCCCCATGTGTCCCGCTGTGTACCCCGCTGTGACCCGCTGTGTCGCGCTGTGTCCCGCTCTTTCTCCGCTGTGTCCCCGCTGTGTGCCCAGTGTGTCCTCGCTGTGTACCCCGCTGTGTCTAGCTGTGTCACTGCTGTGTCCCGCTGTGTACTGCTATGTCCCCCGCTCTGTCCCGCTGTGTCCCCGCTGTGTCCCAATGTGTCCTCGCTGTATCCCCCCCTGTGTCCCGCTGTGTCCCCCTGTGTCCCCCGCTGTGTCCAGCTGAGTCCCTCTGTGTCCCCTGCTGTGTCCCCCTCTATGTCCCACTGTGTCCCCCTCTGTGTCCAGCTGTGTCCCGCTGTGTACTGCAGTGTTCCCCGCTGAGTCCCGCTGTGTCCCCGCTGTGTCCCAATGTGTCTTCCCTGTGTCCCCCGCTGTGTCCCCCTCTGTCCCCCGCTGTGTCCCGCTGTGTCAACTGCTGTGTCCACATTGTGTCCCTCTGTTTCCCCCGCTGTGTCCCGCTGTGTCCTCACTGTGTCCCGCTGTGTCCTCGCTTTGTCCACCGTGTGTCCCACTGTGTGCCCCGCTGTGTCCCCCGTGAGTCCCGCTGTGTACCCCGCTGTGTCCCGCTGTGTCACGTTTTGTCCCGCTCTTTCCCCTTTGTGTTCCGCTGTGTTCCGCTGTGTCCCGGCTGTGTCCCGGCTGTGTGCCCGCTGTGTAATCTGCTGTGTCTCGCTTTGTACCCGTTGTGTCTCTCTGTGTCCCCCGCTCTGTCCCCCGCTGTGTCCCGCCTTGTCCCCCTCTGTGTCCCGCTGTGTCCTGCTGTGTCCCTCGCTGTGTCCCGCTGTATCCACGCAGTGTCCCCGCTGTATCCCACTGTGTCCCGCTGTGTTCCGTGTTGTCCCGTTTGTGCCCCTTAGTGTCCCCCACTGTGTCCCCACTGTGTCCCCGCTGTGTCCCGCTGTGTCCTCGCTGTGTCCCCTGCTGTGTCCTGCTCTGTTCCCCACTGTGTCACCCACTTTGTCCCCACTGTGCCCCTCTGTGTCCCGCTGTGTACCGCTGTGTCCCGCTGTGTCCTGCTGTGTCCCCCGCTGAGTCCCGCTGTGTACCTGCTGTGTCCCAATGTGTCCTCGCTGTGTCCCCCGCTGTGTCGCGCTGTGTCCCGCTGTGTCCCTCTGTGGCCCCTGCTGTATCCCCTGCTCTGTCCCACTGTGTCCCTGCTGTGTCCCTATTGTGTCCCCGCTGTGTCCCGCTGTATTCCGCTGTGTCCCCCGCTGTGTCCCGCTTTGTCCCCCCTGTGTCCCCCGCTGTGTCCCGCTCTGTCCCCTGCTGTGTCTCCGCTGTTTCCCGCTGTGTCCCGCTGTGTCCCGCTGTGATCCTGCTGAGTCCCACTGTGTCACCGCTGTGTCCCGCTGTGTCCTCGCTGTGTCCCCTGCTGTGTCCTGCTCTGTTCCCTGCTGTGTCTCCCACTTTGTCCCCATTGTGCTCCGCTGTGTCCCGCTGTGTCCCGATATGTCCCGCTATGTCCCCCACTGTGTCCCGTTGTGTCCCCAGCTGTGTACCCCGCTGTGTCCTGCTGTGTCCCCGCTGTACCGATGCTGTGTCCCGCTGGGTCCCGCTGTGTCCTCTCTGTGTACACTGCTGTGTCCCACTGTGTCCCCCGCTGTGTCCCTTGCTGTGTCCCGCTGTGTCCTCCCTGTGTCCCCTGCTGTGTCCTGCTGTGTCCCCCGCTGTGTCCCGCTGTGTCCCCTGCTGTGTCACACGCTGTTTCCCTGTTGTGCCCCACTGTGTCCCGCTTTGTCCCGCTGTGTCCTGCTGTGTCCCCCGCTGAGTCCCGCTGTGTACCCGCTGTGTCCCAATGTGTCCTCGCTGTGTCCCATGCTGTGTCCCGCTGTGTCCTCGCTGTGTCCCCCGCTGTGTCCCGCTGTGTCCCTCTGTAGCCCCTGCTGTATCCCCTGCTCTGTCCCACTGTGTCACCCGCTATGTCCCGGCTGTGTCCCCGCTGTGTCCCGCTGTATTCCACTGTGTCCCCTGCTGTGTCCCGCTTTGTCCCCCCTGTGTCCCCTGCTGTGTCCCGCTGTGTCCCCCGCTGTGTCCCGCTGTGTCCACGTTGTCCCCTGGTGGGTCCCCGCTGTCCCCTTCTGTGTACCCGCTGTACCCGCTGTGTCCCGCTGTGTCCCTCTGTGTTCCCCACTGTGTCCCTCTGTATTCCCCGCTGTGTCCCGCTGTGTCCCACGCTGTGTCCCGCTGTGTCCCCTGCTGTGTTTCTGCTGTGTCCCGCTGTTTCGCGCTGTGACCCTGCTGAGTCCTGCTGTTTCCCTGCTGTGTCCCACTTTGTCGTCGCTGTGTCCCCCGCTGTGTCCCACTATGTCCCTCGCTGTGTCCCGCTGTGTCCCGCTGTGTCCCTGCTGTGTCCCGCTGTGTCCCACTATGTCCCCTGCTTCGTGCCGCTGTTTCCCCACAGTGTCCCCGCTGTGTCCTGTTGTGTCACATTGTGTCCCGTGGTGTTCCACTTTGTCCCCTCCTGTGTCCCCCGCTTGAGAA
>NW_012300782.1:0-3464 GCF_000151885.1 Dipodomys ordii | reverse complement strand
GAGCGAGGACACATTGGGACACATTGGGACACAGCGGGATTCAGCGGGGGACACAGCAGTGCACAGCGGGACAAAGCGGGACACAGCGGGGACACAGCAGAGACACAGCGGGGGACAGAGCGGGACACAGCGGGGGACACAGGGATGACAGAGCAGGACCCAGCGGGACCCAGCGTGGATACAGCAGGGACCCAGCTGGACACAGCGGGACACAGCGGGGACACAGCAGTAGACACAGCGGGACACAGTGCCGGACACAGCGGGACACAGCGGGGGACAAAGGGAGGACACAGCGGGACCCAGCGGGACCCAGCGTCGATACAGCAGGGACACAGCGGGACACAGTGGGGTACACAGCTGGGGACACAGCGAGGACACAGCAGGACACAGCGGGACACAGCGGGGACACTGCGGGAACATAGCAGCACACAGCGGGGTACACAGCGGGACACAGCGGGACAAAGCTGGGGACACAGCGGGGACACAGCGGGTCACAGCGGAACACAGCGGGAGTCAAAGCGGGAGACAGCGGGGGACACAGCGAGGACACAGGGGGACACAGCGGCGACACAGAGGGGACTCAGCGGGGGACACAGCGTGGGACAAAGTGGGACACCACGGGACACAGTGTGACACAGCGGAACACAGCGGGAACACTGCGGGACACAGCAGGACAAAGCGGGGGACACCGCGGGACACAGCGGGACACAGCGGGGGACACAGCGGGGGACACAGCGGGGGACAGCGGAGACAGAGAGTGGCCACAGCGAGACAAAGCGGTGACACAGCTGGACACAGCGGGGTACACAGCGGGACACAGCGGGCACACAGCGGGGACACAGCGGGACACAGCGGGACACAGCGGGACACAGCGGGGGACACAGGGAGGACACAGCGTGACACAGCGGGGGACAGAGCGAGGACACATTGGGACACAGCGGGATTCAGCGGGGGACACAGCAGTACACAGCGGGACAAAGCGGGACACAGTGGGGACACAGCGGGGACACAGCAGAGACACAGCGGGGGACACAACGGGACACAGCGGGGACACAGGGATGACAGAGCAGGACCCAGCGGGACCCAGCGTGGATACAGCAGAAACCCAGTTGGACACAGCAGGACACAGCTGGGACACAGCAGTAGACACAGCGGCACACAGTGTCGGACACAGCGGGACACAGCGGGGGACAAAGGGAGGACACAGCGGGACCCAGCGGGACTCAGCGTCGATACAGCAGGGACACAGCGGGACACAGTGGGGTACACAGCTGGGGACACAGCAAGGACACAGCGGGACACAGCGGGACACAGCGGGACACAGCTGGACACAGCGGGGGACACAGCGGAACACAGCAGTACACAGCGGGACACAGCAGGGACACAGCGGGGGACAAAGCGGGACACAGCGGGACACAGTGGGGGACACAGCGGGATAGAGCGGGGGACACAGCGGGGGACACAGCGGGACACAGAGGGGATCACAGCGAGGACACAGTGGGAAACAGCGTCGGAACAGTGGAGACACAGCAGGACACAGAGAGGTACACAGCTCGGGACACAACGGACACGGGGGGACATAGCGGGACACAGCGGGGACAAAGCTTGAGACACAGCAGGGGACAGAGCAGGAGACAGCGGGGGACACAGCGAGGACACAGCGGGACACAGCGGGACACAGCTTTGATACAGCGGGGACACAGTGTGTTATACAGCTGGGGACACAAAGTGACACATCGGGGGACACAGCGAGGACACAGTGGAACACAGCGTGGGACACAGCGAGGACGCAGCGGAACACAGCGTGGGACACAGCGGGACCCAGCGGGACACAGCGTCGATACAGCAGGGACACAGTGGGACACAGCGGAACACAGCGGGGGACACAGCGGGACACATCGGGGGACACAGCGAAGACTCAGCGGGACACAGCGGGGGACACAGCGAGGACACAGCAGGACACAGCAGGGGACACAGCAGGACTCAGCAGGGGACACAGCAGTACACAGCGGGACACAGCGGGACACAACGGAACACAGCGGGGGACACAGCGGGACACAGAGGGGGACACAGCGGGACATAGCGGGACACAGCAGGACACTGCGGGACACAGCAGTAGACACAGCGGGACACAGCGGGGGACACAGCAGGGGACACAGCGAGGACACAGTTGGACCAAGCGGGACACAGCGTCGATACAGCCCGGAGACAGCGGGACACAGCGGGATACACAGCTGGGGACTCAACGGGACACAGCAGGGGACACAGCGAGGACACAGCGGAACACAGCGTGGGACACAGCGAGGACATAGCGGGACACAGCGGGATACAGCGGGGACACAGCAGGGACACAGCAGGGTCACAGCGGGGGACACAGCGGGACAAACAGGACACAGCGGGGGACACAGCGGGGGTCACAGCGGGATACAACAGGGAAAACAACGAGGACACAGCGGGACCCTGCGGGACACAGCGTCGATACAGCGGGGACACAGCTGGACACAGCGGGGTACACAGCTGCGGACACAAAGGGACACATTGGGGGAAACAGCGGGACACAGTGGGACACAGCGGAGACAAAGCGTGAGACACAGCGGGGGACAGAGCAGGAGACAGCAGGGGACACAGCGAAGACACAGCCGGACACAGCGGGGACCCTGCGGGGACACAGCGGGGGACACAGCGGGGGACACAGCGGCACACAGTGGGGGACACAGCGGAACACAGTGGGGGACAGAGCGTGGGACACAGCGAGACACAGCGGGGATAAAACTGGACAAAGCGGGGTACACAGCGGGACACAGCGGGAACATAGCGGGGACACAGCGGGGACTCAGCTGGGGACACAACGGGAAACAGCCGGGGACACAGTGGGACAGAGCCGGATCCAGCAGGAAACAGCGGTGACCCTGCGGGGACACAGCGGGACACAGTGGGGGACACAGCGGGACACAGCAGGGGACACAGCGGGACACAGTGGGGGACAGAGCGTGGAACACAGCGAGACACAGCAGAGACAAAGCTGGACACAGCGGGATACACAGTGGGACACAGCGGGGACAGAGCGGGGACACAGTGGGACCCAGCGCGTCATAGCAGGGACAAAGCGGGACACAGAGGGACACAGCGGGGGACACAGGAGGGACACAGCTGAGACACAGCGTGGACACCTCGGGACACGGCGGGTCACAGCAGGGACACAGCGAGGACACAGCAGGACACAGCGGGGGACACAGGGGAACACAGCGGGACACAGCACGGGACACAGGAGGGACACAGCGGGGACACAGCGAGGACACTGCTGGACATAGCCGGGGACACAAGGAGGACACAGCGGGACACAGCGGGGGACACAGCGGAACACATCAGTACACAGCGGGACACTGCGGGACACAGTGGGGGACACAGCGGGACACAGCGGGACACATCGGGACACAGCGGGACACAGCTTGACACAGCGGGAC
>NW_012300781.1:0-3464 GCF_000151885.1 Dipodomys ordii | reverse complement strand
AGCGGGACACAGCAGGGAACACAGCGAGGACACAGCGGGACATCAGTTGGGACACAGCGTCGATACAGAGGGGACTCAGCGGAGGACACAGCGGGGGAAACAGCAGGGGACAAAGTGGGACACCACGGGACACAGTGTGACACAGCGGGACACAGCGGGGACACTGCGGGGACACAGCAGGACAAAGCGGGGGACATAGCGGGACACAGCGGCACACAGCGGGGGACACAGCCGGACACAGCGGGGGAAACAGTGGGGGACACAGTGGGACACGGTGGGACACAGCGGGGGACACATGGGGAACACAGCGGGACACAGCGGGGACACAGCGGGACTCAGCGGGGGACACAGCAGTATACAGCAGGACACAGCGGGGACACAGCAGGGACACAGCGGGGGACACAGCGGGACACAGTGTGACACAGCGGGGAACACAGCGGGACACAGAGTGGGACACAGAGGGGTACACAGCGGGACACAGCTGGGAACACAGTGGGTCACAGCGGGACACAGCGGGAACACAGCTGGACACAGCGGGGTACACAGTGGGACACACGGGGCACACAGTGGGGACACAGCAGCGGACACAGCGGAACACAGCGGGTCACAGCGGGGGACACAGCGGGGGACACAGTGGGGGACAGCAGAGGACAGAGAGGGGACACAGCGGCAACACAGAGGGGACGCAGCTGGGGACACAGCGTGGACAAAGTGGGACACCACGGGACACAGTGTTACACAGCGGGACACAGCGGGGACACTGCGGGACACAGCAAGATAAAGCGGGGGACACAGCGGGACACAGTGGGCCACAGCGGGGGACAGCGGGGGACACAGTGGGACACATTGGGCTACCCAGTGAGGACACAGCGGGACACAACAGGGGACACAGTGAGGACACAGCGGGGGACACAGCGGGGGACACAGCGGGACACAGTGGGGAACACAGCGAGGACACAGCGGGACACAACGGGAAACAGCGTTGATACAGCGGGGAGGCAGCGTTACACAGCGTGGTACACACTGTGGACACAACGGGACACAGTGGGGGCACAGCGGGACACAGCGGGACACAGTGGGACACAGCGGGGACAAAGCGTGAGACACAGCGAGGGACAGAGAGGGAAACAGCAGGGGACACAGCGAGGACACAGCGGGACACAGCAGGGACACAGCAGGGACACAGCGGGGACACAGCAGGGGACACAGCGGGACACAACGGGGAACACAGCGAGGACCCAGCGGGACCCAGCAGGACACAGCGTCGATACAGCGGGGACACAGCAGAACACAGCGGGGTACACAGCTGGGGACACAAAGGGACACAGCGGGGGACACAGCGAGGACACAGCGGGACACAGCGGTAGACACAGCGAGGACACAGCGGGACACAGCGGGACACAGCGTCGATAATGGCGGGGACACAGCGGGACACAGCGGGGTACACTGCTGGGGACACAACGGGACACAGCGGGTATACCGCCGGACACAGCGGGACACAGCGGGGGACACAGCGGGACACAGCAGGGTACACAGCAGGGGACACAGCGGGACACAGCGGGACACAGCGGGGGACACAGGGGAGACACTGCGGGACACAGCGGGGGACACAGCGAGGACACATTGGGACACAGCGGGGAAACAGCCGGACTCAGCGGGGGACACAGCGGGTGACAAAGCCGGACACCACGGACACAGTGTGACACAGCGAGACACAGCGGGGGCACTGCATGGACACAGGAGAACACACCCAGGGACACAGCGGGACACAGCAGGACACAGCGGGGGACAGCAGGGGAGAGAGAGGGGACACAGCGGGACACAGCGGGGACACAGTTGGACACAGCGGGGTACTCAGCGGGACAGAGCGGGCACACAGCGGGGACATATCGGGATACAGCGGGACAAAGCGGGACACAGCGGGACACAGCGGGGGACACAGCGGGGGACAGAGCGACGACACAGCGGGACATAGGGGGACTAAGCAGGGTCACAGTGGGACACAACAGGACACAGCGGGACACAGCGGGACACAGCGGGGCACAGCAGGGACACAGCGAGGGACACAGCGGGACAAAACGGGACACAGCATGGGACACAGCAGGACACAGCGGGGGACACAGCGGGGGACAGAGCGGGACACAACAGGGACCACAGCGAGGACACAGCGGGACCCAGCAGGGACAAAGCTGGACAAAGCGGGCTATACACAGCCAGACACAGTGGGGCCACAGCGGGGACACACCGGGACACTGAGGGTCACATCAGGGACACAGCGGGACACAGCGGGACACATCAGGACACAGCGGGGGACACAGCGGGACACAGCGGGGGACACAGCGAGGACACAGCGGGACACAGCGTCGATACAGCGGGGATACAGCGTTACACAGCGTGGTTCACATCTGTGGACACAACGGGACACAGTGGGGGCAGAGCGGGACACAGTGGGACACAGCGAGGACAAATCGTGAGACGTAGCGGGGGACAGAGCGGGAGACAGCGGGGGACACAGCGAGGACACAGCAGGACACAGCGGGACACAACAGGGACAGAGCGGGACACAGCGGGACACAGCGGGGGACACAGTGGGACACAGCGGGGGACCCAGCGAGGACACAGTGGGACACAGCGGGGAACACAGTGAGGACACAGTGGGGGACACAGCGGGGGACACTGCGGGACACAGCGTCGATACAGCGGGGACACAGCGTTACACAGCGTGGTACACAGCTGTGGACACAACAGGACACAGTGGGGTCACAGCGGGACACAGCGGAACACAGTGGGACACATCGGAGACAAAGCGTGAGACACAGCGTGGGACAGAGCGGGAGACAGAGGGGGACACAGCGAGGACACAGCGGGACACAGCGGGGGAAACAGCGGGACACAGCGGTAGACAAAGGTTGACAGATCGGGGGACACAGCGGGACACAGCGGTGGAAAGAGCGGTACACAGCGGTGGACACAGCGAGGACACAGCGGGACCCAGCGGGACACAGCGTCGATATAGCGGGGACAGAGTGGGCCACAGCGGGACACAGCAGGAACAAATCAGTAGACTCAGCAGGACACAGCAGGGGACACAGCGGGACACAGCTGGGGACTCAGGGAGGACAGAGCGGGACACAGTGGGGACACAGCAGGTACTCAGCGGGGGACACAGCGTGGGACAATGCGGGACTCCACGGGACTCAGCGGAACACTGCGGGGACAAGGAGGAGACAGAGCAGGACACAGCGAGGACATAGCTGGGGACTCAGTGGTGGACACAGCGGGGAGACAAAAGCAAGACACTTTCATGACTGTACGTGTATTCTTTCGTGGACTTTGGTTTATACAGATCCGTGACTTATTCTATGACTCCAGCTGGAACACAGCCATGGGTACCTCAGTTCTGGGATCTCTGCCGTGGGAACCCCATCTTGGAACTATAGCCATGGTTAACCCTGGCCATGGGG
>NW_012300780.1:0-3464 GCF_000151885.1 Dipodomys ordii | reverse complement strand
AATTGAAGGAGAAGGAGAAAGACGGAGAAGAAGAAGGAGAAGTAGGAGAAGCAGAAGAAGAAGAAGCAGGAGAAGCAGAAGCAGAAGAAACAGAAGAAGGAGAAGAGCAGAAGCAGAAGCAGAAGGAGAAGCAAAAGCAGGAGAAGCAGAAGATGAAGAAACTGAAGCAGAAGAATAAGAAACAGAAAAAGCAGAAGAAGCAGAAGAAGAAGCAGCAAGAGAAGCAGAAGAAGAAGTAGGAGAAGGAGAAAGAGAAGGATTAGGAGTAGGAGAAACAGAAGGATAAGCAGAAGCAGAAAGAGAAGGAGAAGGAGAAGCAGGAAAAGCAGGAGAAGCAGAAGCAGAATGAAAAGCAGAAGAAGGAGAAATTGAAACAGAAGAAGATGCAGAAGGGGAGCAGAAGCAGTAGTAGAAGCAGGAGAAGCAGAAGCAGAAGAAATAGAAGAAGGAGAAGAAGCAGAAGCAGAAAGAGAAGCAGAAACAGAAGGAGAAGCAGAAATAGAAGCAGAAGAAGCCGAAGAAGCAAAAGCAGAACCTGAAGCAATAGGAGAAGCAGGAGAAGCAGAAGAAGAAGAATCTGGAGAAGAAGAAGGAGAACCAGAAGGAGAAGCAGAAGCAAAAAGAGAAGAAAAAGCAGAAGGAGAAGCAGAAGGAGAAGCAGAAGAAACAGAAGAAGTAGAAGCAGTAGCAGAAGAAGCTGAAGATGCAGAAGCAGAAAGAAAAGCAGAAGGAATAGCAGAAGAACGAGAAGGAGAAACAGAAGGAGAAGCAGAAGGAGAAGCAGGAAAAGCAGAACAAGCAGAAGCAGACGGAGAAGCAGAAGAAGGAGAAGCAGAAGCAGAAGGAAAAGCACAAGCAGAAGGAGATGCAGAAGGAGAAGCAGGAGAAGCAGAAGAAGCAGAAGCAGAAGGAGAAGAAGAAGGAGAAGAAGCAGAATCAGAAGAAGCAGAAGCAGAAATAGAAAGAGAAGCCGACGAAGAGAAGCAGAACGAGAAGCAGGAGAACCAGAAGAAGCAGAAGCGGGAGAAGCAGAAGAAGAAGAACCAGAAGAAGGAGAAGGAGCAGAAGGAGAAGCAGAAGGATAAGAAACAGGAGAAGGACAAGAAGCAGAAGGAAAAGCATAAACAGAAGGAGAAGCAGGAAGAGAAAGAGGGGAAGCAGAAGAAGCAGAAGCAGGAGAAGCAGAAGCATAAGAATCCGAAGAAGCAGAAGCAGAACCTGAAGCAGAAGGAGAAGCAGGTGAAGGAGAAGAAGCAGCATCTGGAGAAGCAGAATGAGAAGCTGAAGTAGAAGCAGAAGCAGAAAGAGAATCAAAAGCAGAAGGAGAAGCACAAGAAACAGAAGAAGCAGAAGCAGTAGCAGTTGCAGTAGAAGCAGAAGGAAAAGCAGAAGAATGAGAAGGAGAAGGAGAAACAGAAGGAGAATCAGAAGGAGAAGCAGAAGGAGAAGCAGAAGAAGCAGAAGGAGAAGTAGAAGGAGAAACAGAAGCAGCAGAAGCAGCAGAAGGAGAAGCAGAAGCAGAAGAAGATGCATAAGGAGAAGCAGGAGAAGCAGAAGAAGCAGAAGCAGAAGGAGAAGTAGAAGTAGGAGAAGGAGAAGGAAGAGCCGCAGAAGCAATAGGAGAAGCAGAAGGAGACGCAGAAGCAGAATCAGAAGCAGAAAGATAAGCAGTAGAAGCAGAAGAAGCAGGAAAAGAAGAAGCAGAAGAAAGAGAAGAAGAAGAAGAAGAAACAGAAGCAAAAGAAACAGAAGAAGGAGAAGAGCAGAAGCAGAAGGAGAAGGAGAAGCAGAAGCAGAAGGAGAAGGAGAAAGAGAAGCAGGAGTAGCAGAAGAAGCAGGAGAAGCAGAAGCAGAAGAAACAGGAGAACCCGAAGAAGCAGAAGCAGAATCTGAAGCAGGAGAAACAGAAGAAGCACAATCTGAAGTAGAAGCAGAAGAAAGAGAAATAGTAGAATAAGCAGAAGCAGAAGCAGCAGGAGAAGCAGAAGAAGAAGATGGAGAAGGCGAAAGAGGAAGGTTAGGAGTAGGAGAAGCAAAAGGATAAGCAGAAGCAGAAAGAGACGCAGAAGGAGAAGCAGCAAGAGAAGTAGGAGAAGCAGGAGAAGCAGAAGCAGGAGAAGCAGAAGAAACAGAAGACGCAGAAGCAGAATGAGAATCAGAAGGAGAAATTGAAGCAGAAGCAGAAGCAGAAGGAGAAACAGAAGCAGAAGGAGAAGCAGAAGAAGGAGAAGGAGAAGGAGAAGCAGAAAGAGAAGCCGAACGAGAAGCAGGAGAAGCAGAAGCAGGAGAAGCAGAAACAGAAGAAGGAGAAGCAGAAACAGAAGGAAAAGCAGAAAGAGAAGCAGGAGAAGCAGAAGAAGCAGCAGCAGGAGAAGCAGAAGCAGAAGAAGCAGAAGAAGAACCTGAAGCAGAAGGAGAAGCAGGAGAAGCAGAATCTGGAGAAGCAGAAGGAGAAGCAGAAGCAGAAAGAGAAGCAAAAGCAGAAGGAGAAGCAGAACTAGAAGCAGAAGAAACAGAAGAAGCAGAGGCAGTAGCAGAAGAAGCAGAAGATGCAGAAGCAGAAGGAGAAGCAGAAGGAAAAGCAGAAGAACGAGAAGGTGAAGGAGAAGGAGAAACAGAAGGAGAAGCAGAAAGAGAAGCAGAAGAACTAGCAGGAGAAGGAAAAGCAGCAGGAGAAGCAGAAAGAGCAGCAGAAGGAGGAGCAGGAGATGCAGAAACAGGAGAAGCCTAAGCAGAACAAACAGGAGAAGGACAAGAAGCAGAAGCAGAAGGAGAAGCAGATACAGAAGGAGAAGCAAAAAGAGAAGGAGGGGAAGCAGAAGAAGCTGAAGCAGGAGAAGCAGAAGCATAAGAATCCAAAGAAGCAGAAGGAGGACCTGAAGCATAAGGAGAAGCAGGAGACGCAGAAGAAGCAGAATCTGGAGAAGCAGAAGGAGAAGCAGAAGGAGAAGCAGAACCAGAAAGAGAATCAAAAGCACAAGGAGAAGCAGAAGAAACAGAAGAAGTAGAAGCAGTAGCAGTTGTAGCAGAAGCAGAAGGAGAAGCAGAAGGAAAAGCAGAAGAACAAGAAGGAGAAGGGAAACAGAAGGAGAAGCAGTAGGAGAATAAGAAGGAGAAGCAGAAGAAGGAGAAGCAGAAGCAGAAGAAGATGCAGAAGGAGAAGCAGAAGAAGCAGAAGCAGAACGAGAAGCAGGAAAAGCAGAAGAAGCAGAAGCAAAAGGAGAAGCAAAAGAAGGAGAAGGAGAAGCAGAGGCAGAAGAAGAAGCATAAGGAGAAGCACAAGCAGAAGGAGATGCAGAAGGAGAAGCAGGAGAAGCAGAAGAAGCAGAAGATTTAGGAGAAGCAGAAGTAGGAGAAGTAGAAGGAGGAGAAGCAGAAGCAGATGAGAAGCAGAAGCGGAATGAGAAGCAGAAGAGAAGCAGAGAAGCACAAGAAGCAGAAGCAGGAGAAGCCGAAAGAGTAGA
>NW_012300779.1:0-3464 GCF_000151885.1 Dipodomys ordii | reverse complement strand
CAGCAGAAACACAGCAGGGGACACAGCGGGACACAGCGTGGGACACAGCGGGACACAGCGGGGAATACAGAGGGACACAGTGGGGAACACAGAGGGACACAGCGGGACACAGCGGGTACAGCGGGGACACAGAAGGGGACAGCGGGGACCCACCAGGGGACAACGTGGACACAGCGGGACACAGCGGGGGATACAGCGGGACACAGCAGGGGACACAGGGGGGACAAAGCGGGACACAGCAGGGGACAGAGTGGAATACAGCGGGACACAGCGGGACACAGCGGGGACACAGCCGGGACACAGCGGGTGACACAGTGGGACAGAGCAGGGGATACAGCAGGGGCCACAGAGGGACACAGCGGGACACAGCGGGGGACACAGCGAGGACACAGCGGGACACAGCAGGGGACCCAGCGAGGACACATTGGGACACAGCGGGTACACAGCGGGACTCAGCCGGGGACACAGCAGGACACAGCGGGACACAGTGGGACACAGCGGGGCACAACAGGGACACAGCGTGTGACACAGCAGGGGACACAGCGGGACACAGCGGGGGACACAGTGGGACACAGCGGGGTACACAGAGAGGACACAGCGGGACCCAGCGGGACACAGCATCGATACAGCGGGGACACAGCAGGACACAGCGGGGTACACAGCTGGGGACACAACGGGACACAGTGGGGGACATAGCGGGACACAGCGGGACACAGCGGGACACAGCGGAGCACAATGGGGACAAAGTGGGAGACACAGCAGGGAACAGAGCAGGACACAGCAGGGGACACAGCGAGGACACAGCGGGACACAGCGGTGACACAGCGGTACTCAGCAGGATCACAGCGGGACACAGAGGGACACAGCGGGAAACAGCGGAGACACAGCAGGGGACAGAGCGGGACACAGCGGGGAACAGAGCGGAATACAGCGGGACACAGCGGGGACACAGTAGGGACACAGCAGGGACACAGTGGGACAGAGCAGGGGATACAGCAGGGGCCCACAGAGGGACACAGCGGGACACAACGGGACACAGCGGGGGACACAGCGAGGATACATTGGGACACAGCGGGTACACAGTGGGACTCAGCGGGGGACACAGCAGGACACAGAGGGACACAGCGGTACACAGCGGGACACAGAGGGGCACAGTGGGGACAAAGTGGGCGACACAGCGGGTACAGAGCAGGACACAGCAGGGGACACAGTGAGGACACAGCGGGACACAGCGGGGACACAGTGGGGACACAGTGGGGGACACTAAGGGGCACAAACGGGACATTACGGAACACAGCGGGACACAGTGGGATACAGCGGGGACACTGCGTGGATACAGCGGGACACAGCGAGGGACACAGCAGGACACAGCGGGACACAGAGGGGGACAAGGCGGGACACAGCGGGGGACAGAGCGGGGGACACAGCGAGACACAACGGGTACAAAGCGAGACACAGCAGATTACACAGCGGGCACACAGCCGGGACACAGCCGGGACACAGCGGAACACAGTGGGGAAAGAGCGGGACAAAGCGTGATACAGCGGGACACAGCGGGGTACACAGCAGGACTCACGGGGGACACAGCGGGGCACACAGTGGGACACACGGTGGACACAGCGAGGACACAGCGGGACACAGTGAGGACACAGTGGGACACAGCGGGGGAAACAGCGGGACACAATGTGGACACAGCAGTTGACACAGCGGGACACAGCGGGGGACAGAGGGGGACACATCGGGGGACACAGGGAAGACACATTGGGACACAGCGGGGACACAGCGGGACTCAGCGGGGGACACTGCAGAACACAGAGGGACACAGCGGGACACAGAGGGGGACACAGTGAGACAGAGCGGGGGACACAGCAGGGGACACAGAGGGACTCAGCTGGACACAGAGGGGGACACAGGGGCACACAGCGGGACACAGGGGGGGATACAGCGAGGACACATTGGGACACAGCGGGGACACAGCGGGACTCAGCGGGGGACACAGCAGTACACAGCGGGACACAGCAGTGACACAGCTAGACACAGCGGGGTACACAGCGGGACACACTGGGCACACAGCAGGGACACAGCGGAGAAAGAGCAGGACACAGCGTGACACAGCGGGTCACAGCGGGGTACACAGCGGGACACACGGGGAACACAGTGTGGACACAGCGGGACACAGCAGAGGACACAGGGGGCACACAGCGGGACACAGCAAGACACAGAGGGGGACACAGTGGGACAGAGCAGAGGACACAGCAGGAAACACAGCGGGACACAGCGGGACACAGCGGGGGAAACAGGGGGGACAGAGCGGGACACAGCAGGGGACACAGCACGGACACATTGGGACACAGCGGGGACACAGCGGGACTCAGCGGGGGACACAGCAGTACACAGCGGGACTCAGCGGGACACAGCGGGTGACACAGAGGGGTAAACAGCGGGACACAGCGGGGAACACTGCGAGGACACACCGGGACCAAGCGCTGGACCAAGCGGGACACAGCATCGATACAGCGGGGACACAGCGGGACACAGCGTGGTACACAGCTGGGGACCCAGCAGGACACAACGGGACACAGCAGGACCCAGCGGGGAAACAGCGGGGACACAGTGGGACACAGCAAGGACACAGCGGGACACAGCGGGACACTGCGGGGCACAGCGGGGGACACAGCGGGACACAGCGGGGGACACTGGGAGGACACAGCGGAACACAGCATGGGACAAAGTGAGGACACAGCGGGACAAAGCGAGACACAGCAGGACACAGTGTGAAACAGCGGTGAACCTGCAGGGACACAGCGGGACACAGCGGGGGACCCAGCGGGACCCAGCGGGACACAGCGGGGGACACAGCAGGACACAGCGGGGACAAAGCGGGACACAGCGGGGGACACAGCAGGGACAAAGCGTGACACAGTGGGGGACACAGCGAGGACACAGCGGGACACAGCGGTGACATAGCGGGACTCAGCTGGGGACACTGCGGGACACATAGGCACACAGCGGGGACACAGCAAGGACACAGCGGGGGACACAGCAAGACACAGCCGGACACAGCCGGGGACACAGAGGGACACAGCGAGAGAAACAGCGGGGGACACAGAGGGACACAGCGGAGAACAAAGAGAGGAAACTGCGGGACCCAGCGGGACACAGCGTCGATAGAGCGGGGACACAGAGGGACACAGCGGTGACACAGGGGGACTCAGCGGGGGATACTGCGGGACACAGCGGGAGACAGAGCGGGACACAGTGGGGAACACAGAGAGGACACAGCGGGACCCAGAGGGACAAAGTGTCGATACAGAGGGAGCACAGCGGGACACAGCGGGGTACACAGCTGATGACACAAAGGGACACAGTGGGGGACACAGCGGGACACAGCGGGACACAGCGGGGCACAGCGGGGACAAAACGGGAGACACAGTGGGGAACAGAGCAGGACACAGCGGGGGTGA
>NW_012300778.1:0-3465 GCF_000151885.1 Dipodomys ordii | reverse complement strand
TCTCACGCTTTGTCCCCGCTGGGTCCCGCTGTGTCCCGCTCTGTTCCCCACTGTGTCCCCCGCTGAGTCCTCTATGTGTCGACACTGTGTCCCGCTGTGTCCTCGCTGTGTCCCCTGCTATCTCCCGCTTTGTCCCACGCTGTGTCCCACTGTGTCCCGCTGTGTCCTCGCTGTGTCCCCCGCTGTGTCCTGCTGTGTTCCCGCTGTGTCCCAAGCTGTGTCCCGCTGTGTGCCCCGCTGTGTCCTGCTGGGTCCCGCTGTGTCCCCGCTGTGTCCCCGCTGTGTCCTCGCTGTGTTCCCCGCTGTGACCCGCTGTGTCCCCCGGTGTGTCCCGCTGTGTCTATTGCTGTGTCCCCACTGTATCCCTCTGTGTCCCCGCTGTGTCCCCGCTGTGTCCTCGCTGTGTCCCGCTGTGTCTACTGCTGTGTTCCCACTGTGTCCCGCTGTGTCTCGCTGTGTCCCGCTGTGTCCTCGTTGTTTCCCACGCTGTGTTCTGCTGTGTCCTCGCTGTGTCCCCCGCTGTGTCCCGTTGTGTACCCAGCTGTGTAACCCGCTGTATCCAGCTGTGTCCCCGCTGTATCGACGCTGTGTCCGCTTGGTCCCGCTGTGTCCTCGCTGTGTTCCCCGCTGTGTCCCGCTGTTTACCCCTCTGTGTCCCACGCTGTGTCCCGCTGTGTCCCGCTGTGTACTGCTGTGTCCCCCGCTGAGTGCCGCTGTGTCCCCGCTGTGTCCCAATGCGTCCTCTCTGTGTCCCGCGCTGGGTCCCGCTGTGTCCCCCCTGTGTCCCCCGCTGTGTCCCGCTGTGTCCGGCTGTGTCCCCGGCTGTGTCCCCCGCTGTGTCCCCCGCTGTGTCCCCCGCAGAGTCAGCGCTGTGTCCCACTGTGTCCTCGCTGTGTCCCCTGCTGTCTCCCGCTCTGTACCCCGCTGTGTCTCAAGCTTTGTCCCCGCTGTGTCCCACTTTGTCCCGCTGTGTCCCGCTGTGCCCCCACTGTGTCCCGTTGTGTCCACAGTGTGTACCACGCTATGTAACGCTGCCTCCCCGCTGTGTCGAGCTGTGTCCTTTTGTGTCCCGCTGTGTCCCCGCTGTGTGCCCGCTGTGTCCCTCTGTGTACCCCGCTGTGTCCCGCTGCGTCCCGCTGTGTCACACTGTGTTCCGTGTTGTCCCGCTTTGTCCCCCGCTGTGACCTCGCTTTGTTTCCCGATGTGTCCCGCTGTGTACCACTCTGTGACCCCGCTGTGTCCCGCTCTGTACCCGCTGTGTCCCGCTATGTTCCCGCAGTGTCCCCGCTGTGTCCCGCTGTGTCCTCGCTGTGTCCACCGCTGTGTCCCGTTGTGTCCTCAGCTGTGTACCCCGCTGTGTCCCGCTGTGTCCCCTCTGTATCGACGCTGTGTCCTGCTGGGTCCCGCTGTGTCCTCGATGTGTTCCTCGTTGTGTCCCGCTGTGTCCCCCGCTGTGTCCCTCGCTGTGTCCCTGCTGTGTCCCTGCTGTGTCCCCGCTGTGTCCCGCTGTGTCCCGCTTTGTCCTCGCTGTGTCCCAAGCTGTGTACCGCTGTGTCCCCCGCTGTGTCCTGCTGTGTCCCCGCTTTGTCCCACTGTGTCCCCCGCTGTGTCCGGCTGTGTACCGCTGTGTCCCGCTGTGTCCCGGTGTGTCCCACTGTGTCCGCGCTGTGTTCCCGGCTGTGTCCCGCTGTGTACCCCTCTGTGTCCCCCCGCTGTGTCCTGCTGTGTCCCCCGCTGTGACCCGCTGTGTCCCGCTTTGTCCCCCGCTGTGTCCCCACTGTGTGCCCCCTGTGTCCCGCTGTGTACCCCGCTGTGTCCCGCTGTGTCCCGCTGTGTCCTCGCTGTGTCCCAAGCTGTGTACCTCACTGTGTTCCGCGTGTCCCTGCTGTATCGACGCTGGGTCCCGCTGGGTACCGCTGTGTCATCCCTGTGTCCCCCGCTGTGTCCCGCTGTGTCCCCCGCTGTGTCTCTGCTGTGTCCCCGCTGTGTCCCGCTGTGTACTGCTGTGTCCCCCGCTGAGTCCAGCTGTGTCCCAATGTGTCCTCGCTCTGTCCCCCGCTGTGTCCCGTTGTGTCCTCCCTGTGCCCCCGCTGTGTCCCGCTGTGTCCCCCGCTGTGTCCCCCGCTATGTCCCGCTGTGTCCCCCGCTGTGTCCCACTGTGTCCTTGCTGTGTCCCAGGCTTTGTGCCGCTGTGTTCTCGCTGTGTCCCCCGCTGTGTCCCGCTGTGTCCTGCTGTGTCACGCTGTTTCCCCGCTGCTTCCCCTCTGTGTCCCTCTGTGTATCCCGCTGTGTCCAGCTTTGTCCCCGCTGTGTCTCGCTGTGTCCCACGCTCTGTCCCCCACTGTGTCCCGCTCTGTCCTCCTCTGTGTCCCGCTTTGTCCCCCTCTGTGTCCCACTGTGTCCCCGCAGGGTCACTGCTGTTTCCCGCTGTGTCCCGCTGTGTTCCGTGGTGTCCCTCTTTGTCTCCCGCTGTGTCCCCCGCTATGTCCCTGCTGTTTCACTGCTGTGTCCCGCTGTGTCCTCGCTGTGTCCCCCGCTGTCTCCCGCTCTGTCCCTCGCTGTGTCTCACGCTTTGTAAACGCTGTGTCCCACTGTGTCCCGCTGTGTCTGGCTGTGCCCCCACTGTGTCCCGTTGTGTCCACAGCTGAGTACCACGCTGTGTAACGCTGTGTGCCCGCTGTATCGACGCTGTGTCCCGCTGTGTCCCTCTGTGTCCTCGCTGTGTTCCCCGCTGTGTCCCGCTGTGTCCCCCGCTTTGTCCTCACTGTGTCCCCCACTGTGACCTGCTGTGTCCTCGCTGTGTCCCCCACTGGGTCCCAGTGGGTCCTGCTGTGTCCTCGCTGTGTCCACCGCTGTGTCCCGTTGTGTCCCCAGCTGTGTCCCCCGCTATGTCCCGATGTGTCTACTGCTGTGTCCATGCTATGTCTTGCTGTGTCGCGCTGTGTCCCCCGCTGTGTCCGCTGCTGTGTCCTGCTGTTTTCCCCGCTGTGTCACCAATGTGTCCCGCTGTGTCCTCGCTGTGTCCCGCTGTGTCTCGCTCTGCCCCCATTCTGTCCCGTTGTGTCCACAGCTGGGTACCACGCTGTGTAACCCTGTGTCCCCGCTGTATCGACTCTGTGTCCTGCTGGGTCCCGTTGTGTCCTCGCTGTGTTCCCCGCTGTGTCCCTCTGTGTCCCCAGCTGTGTCCCCCGCTGTGTCCCGCTGTGTCCTCGCTGGGTCCCGTTGTGTCCTCGATGTGTCCCCCGCTGTGTCCTGTTGTGTCCCCAGCTGTGTACCTCGCTGTGTCCCGCTGTGTCCCCGCTGTATCGATGCTGGGTCCCGCTGGGTCCCGCTGTGTCCTCCCTGTGTCCCACGCTGTGTCCCGCTGTGTCCGCCACTGTGTCCCGCTGTGTCTACTGCTTTGTCCCAGCTGTGCCCCACTGTGTCCCGCTGTGTCCTAGCTGTGTCCCACGCTGTGTTCTGCTG
>NW_012300777.1:0-3465 GCF_000151885.1 Dipodomys ordii | reverse complement strand
TCATGTCTCGCTGTGTACTGCTGTGTCCCCCGCTGAGTCCTGCTGTGTCCCCGCTGTGTCCCAATGTGTCCTCGCTGTGTCCCCCGCTGTGTCCCGCTGTGTCCCCCCTGTGTCCCCCGCTGTGTCCCGCTGGATCCCTCTGTGTCCCCTGCTGTGTACCCTGCTCTGTCCCACTGTGTCCCCCGCTGTGTCCCGCTGTGTCCCACTGTGTCCTGTTGTGTCCTGCTATGTCCCACACTGTGTCCCGTTGTGTCCCCAGCTGTGTACCCCGCTGTGTCCCGCTGTGTCCCCGCTCTATCGATGCTGTGTCCCTCGCTGTTTCCCGCTGTGTCCCCTGCTGTGTCCTGCTGTGTCCTCCCTGTGGCCCCGCTGTGTCCCGCTGTGTCCCTGGTTGTGTCCCGCTGGGTCCCCTGCTGTGTCACTGCTGTGTCCCGCTGTGTTCCACTGTGTCCCGCTGTGTCCTTGCTGTGTCTCCCGCAGTGTCCCGCAGTGTCCTCGCTGTGTCCCCCGCTGTGTCCCGCTGTGTCCCTCTGTGTCCCCCGCTGTGTCCCCCGCTATGTCTCGCTGTGTCCCCCGCTGTGTCCCACTGTGTCCTTGCTGTGTCCCCCGTTCTGTGCCGCTGTGTCCTCGATGTGTCCCCGGCTGTTTCCCGCTGTGTCCTGCTGTGTCACGCTGTTTCCCCACTGTGTCCCCGCTGTTTCCCTCTGTGTCCCCCGCTGTGTCCAGCTTTGTCCCCGCTGTGTCTCGCTGTGTCCCACATTCTGTCCCCCACTGTGTCCCGCTGTGTCCCCCGCTGTTTCGCATTGTGTCCCCCACTGTGTCCCTCTGTGTCCCCGCAGGTTCACCTCTGTTTCCCGCTGTGTCCCGCTGTGTTCCGTGGTGTCCTCGCTGTGTCCCCCTGCTGTGTCTCGCTGTGTCCCGCTGTGTCCTCGCTGTGTCCCCCTGCTGTGTCCCGTTGTGTCCCGCTGTTTCACCGCTGTGTCCCACACTGTGTCCCGCTGTGTCCCCCACTGTGTCCCGCTGTGTCCCCGCAGGTTCACCTCTGTTTCCCGCTGTCTCCCTTTGTGTGCCGCTGTGTCCTTGCTGTGTCCCCGCTGTGTCCCGCTGTGTCCCGCTGTGTCCCCGCAGGTTCACCTCTGTTTCCCGCTGTGTCCCGTTGTGTGCCGCTGTTTCCTCGCTGAGTCCCCTACTGTCTCCCTCTCTGTCCCCCGCTGTGTCTCACGCTTTGTCTCCGCTGTGTCCCACTGTGTACCGCTGTGTCCGGCTGTGCCCCCACTGTGTCCCGTTGTGTCCACAGCTGTGTACCACGCTGTGTACCACGCTGTGTAAGGCTGTGTCCCCGCTGTATCGACGCTGTGTCCCGCTGTGTCCCGCTGTGTCCTCGATGTGTTCCCCGCTGTGTCCCGCTGTGTCCACCACTGTGTCCCCAGCTTTGTCCTCGCTGTGTCCCTGCTGTGTCCTGCTGTGTCCTCACTGGGACCACCACTGTGTGTCGCTGTGTCCACCGCTGTGTCCTGCTGTGTCCAGCTATGTCCCGCTTTATCCCCGCTGTGTCCCCCACTGTGTCCCGCTGTGTCCCGCTGTGTCCCCCGCTGTGTCCCGCTGTGTCCCCGCAGGTTCACCGCTGTTTCACGCTGTGTCCTGCTGTGTTCCTTGGTGTCCCGCTTTGTCCCCCCCTGTGTCCCGCTGTGTCCACTGCTGGGTCCCTGCTGTGTCCCGCTGTGTCTCGCTGTGTCCCGCTATGTCCTCGCTTTGTCCCATGCTGTGTTAAGCTGTGTCCTCCCTGTGTCCCCCTGTGTCCCGCTGTGTCCCCCGCTGTGCCCCGCAGTGTCCCGCTGTGTCCCGCTGTGTCCCGCTGGGTCCCCCGCTGTGTCCCGCTGTGTCCCCCGCTGTGCCCCGCAGTGTCCCCCTGTGTCCCGCTCTGTCCCCCACTGTGTCCCCCGCTGAGTCCTCTATGTGTCGCCACTGTGTCCCGCTGTGTCCTTGCTGTGTCCCCTGCTGTCTCCCGCTTTGTTCCACGCTGTGTCCCACTGTGTCCCGCTGTGTCCTCGCTGTGTCCCCTGCTGTGTCCTGCTGTGTTCCCGCTGTGTCCCCAGCTGTGTCCCGCTGTGTGCCCCGCTCTGTCCCACTATGTTCCCGCAGTGTCCCCGCTGTGTCCCCGCTGTGTCCTCGCTGTGTTCCCCGCTGTGTCCCGCTGTGTCCCCCGCTGTGTCTCGCTGTGTCTACTGCTGTGTCCCCACTGTGTCCCGCTGTGTCTTGCTATGTCCCGCTGTGTCCTCGCTGTTTCCCACGCTGTGTTCTGCTGTGTCCTCTCTGTGTCCCCCGCTGTGTCCCGTTGTGTTTCCAGCTGTGTACCCCACTGTGTCCCGCTGTGTCCCCGCTGTATCGACGCTGTGTCCCGCTTGGTCCCGCTGTGTCCTCCCTGTGTTCCCCACTGTGTCCCGCTAGGTACCCCTCTGTGTCCCTCGCCGTGACCCGCTGTGTCCCGCTGTGTACTGCTGTGCCCCCCGCTGTGTCCCGCTGTGTCCCCTCTGTGTCCCAATGTGTCCACGCTGTGTCCCGCGCTGTGTCCCGCTGAGTCTCCCCTGTTTCCCCTGCTGTGTCCCGTTGTGTCCGGCTGTGTCCCCCGCTGTTTCCCCCGCTGTGTCTCCCGCTGTGTCCCGCTATGTCCCCCCTGTGTCCCCCACTGTGTCCTGCTGTTTCCCTGCTGTGTCCCCGCTGTGTCCCGCTGTGTCCCCCGCTGTGTCCCGCTTTGTCCCCCCTATGTCCCCCACTGTGTCCCGCTGTGTCCCCTGCTGTGTCCCCGCTGTGTCACACTGTGTTCCACTGGGTCCGGATGTGTCCTGGCTGTGTCTCCCACAGTGTTCCGCTGTGTCCTTGTTGTGTCCCACGCTGTGTCCCGGTGAGTTCCGCGCTGTGTCCCGCTGTGTCCCCGCTGTGTGTCCTCTATGTCCCGCTGTGTACCCAGCTGTGTCCAGCTGTGTCACCGCTGTGTTCCGCTGTGTCCCCTCTCTGTCCCCCGCTATCCCCTCCTGTGTCCAATGCTGTCTCCCGCTGTGTCCCGCTGTGTCCCCCATTTTGTCCCGCTGTGTCCCCGCAGTGTCACCGCTGTGTCCCGATGTGACACACTGTGACTCGTGGTGTCCCGCTTTGTCCCCCGCTCTGTCACCCGCTGTGTCCCGCTGTGTCCCCCTCTGTGTCCCGCTGTGTCCTGCTGTGTCCCCCCTGTGTCCCGCTGTATCCCGCTGTATTCCGTGGTGTCCCGTTTGTCCCCCGCTGTGTCCCCCGCTGAGTCCCCACTTTGTCCCCGCTGTGACCCGCTGTGTCCCGCTGTGTCCCGCTGTGTCCCCCACTGTGTCCCGTTGTGTCCCCAGCTATGTACCTGCTGTGTCACGCTGTGTCCCCGCTGTATCGACGCTGTGTCCCGCTGGGTCCCGCTGTGTACTCTCTGTGTCCACTGAGAAC
>NW_012300776.1:0-3465 GCF_000151885.1 Dipodomys ordii | reverse complement strand
TAAGCAAATGAAGCAGAAGCAGAAGCAGTGTGAGAAGCAGAAGAAGGAGAAGTAGAAGGAGCATCAGAAAGAGAAGCAGAAGCAGAAAGAGAAGGAGAAACAGAAGGAGAACAAGAAGGAGAAGCAGGAGAATCAGAAGAAGCAGGGGTAGAAGCAGAAAGAGGAGAAGAAGGAGAAGCAGAAGTACAATCAGACGAAACAGAAGAAGAAGAAGCAGAAGAAACAGAAGCAAAAGAAACAGAAGAAGGAGAAGAGCAGAAGCAGAAGCAGAAGGAGAAGCAGAAGCAGAAGGAGAAGCAGAAATAGAAGCCGGAGAAGTAGAAGAAGCAGGAGAAGCAGAAGCCGAAGAAACAGGAGAAGCCGAAGAAGCAGAAGCAGAATCTGAAGCAGAAGGAGAAACAGAAGAAGCACAATCTGAAGCAGAAGCAGAAGAAACAGAAATAGTAGAATAAGCAGAAGCAGAAGCACCAGGAGAAGCAGAAGAAGAAGACGGAGAAGGTGAGAGGGAAGGATTAGGAGTAGGAGAAGCAAAAGGATAAGCAGAAGCAGAAAGAGAAGCAGAAGAAGAAGCAGCACGAGAAGTAGGAGAAGCAGGAGAAGCGGAAGCAGGAGAAGCAGAAGAAACAGAAGACGCAGAAGCAGAATGAGAAGCAGAAGGAGAAATTGAACCAGAAGCAGAAGGAGAAGCAGAAGCAGAAGGAGAAGCATAAGAAGGATAAGGAGAAGCAGAAAGAGAAGCAGAAAGAGAAGCAGAACGAGAAGCATGAGAAGCAGAAGCAGGAGAAGCAGAAGCAGAAGAAACAGGAGAAGGAGAAGAAGCAGAAACAGAAGGAGAAGCAGAAACAGAAGGAAAAGTAGAAAGAGAAGCAGGAGAAGCAGAAGAAGCAGCAGCAGGAGAAGCAGAAGCAGAAGAAGCCGAAGAAGCAGAAGCTGAACCTGAAGCAGCAGGAGAAGGAGGAGAAACAGAAGAAGCAGAACCTGAAGAAGCAGAAGGAGAAGCAGAAGCAGAAAGAGAAGCAAAAGCAGAATGAGAAGCAGAAGAAACAGAAGAAGGAGAGGCAGTAGCAGAAGAAGCAGAAGATACAGAAACAGAAGGAGAAGCAGAAGGAAAAGCAGAAGAACGAGAAGGAGAAGGACAAGGAGAAACAGAAGGAGAAGCAGAAAGAGAAGCAGAAGAAAGAGCAGGAGAAGGAAAAGCAGCAGGAGAAGCAGAAATAGCTGCAGAAAGAGAAGCAGGAGATGCAGAAACAGGAGAAGCAGAAGAAACAGGAGAAGGACAAGAAGCAGAAGCAGAAGCAGAACCTGAAGCATAAGGAGAAGCATAAGGAGAAGCATAAGGAGAAGCATAAGGAGAAGCAGTAGAAGCAGAAGAAGCAGAAGCAGGAGAAACAGAAGCAGAAGAAAAAGAATAAGCAATAGAAGCAGAAGCAGTGGGAGAAGCAGAAGAAGGAGAAGCAGCAGCAGAAGGAGAAGTTGAAGCAGAAATAGAAGCAGAAACAGAAGGAGAAGAAGAACGAGAAACAGGAGAATCAGAATAAGTAGAAGTAGAAGCAGAAAGAGGAGAAGAAGGAGAAGCAGAAGTAGAATCACAAGAAACAGAAGAAGAAGAAGCAGAAGAAACAGTAGCAAAAGAAACAGAAGAAGGAGAAGAGCAGAAGAAGAAGCAGAAGGAGAAGCAGAAGGAGAAGGAGAAGCAGAAAGAGAAGCAGGAGAAGCAGAAGAAGCAGGCGAAGCAGAATCAGAAGAAACAGGAGAAGCCGAAGAAGCAGAAGCAGAATCTGAAGCAGGAGAAACAGAAGAAGCACAATCTGAAGCAGAAGCAGAAGAAACAGAAATAGTAGAATAAGCAGAAGCACAAGCAGCAGGAGAAGCAGAAGAAGAAGACGGAGAAGGCGAAAGAGAAGGAGAAGGAGTAGGAGAAGCAAAAGGATAAGCAGAAGCAGAAAGAGACGCAGAAGGAGAAGCAGCACGAGAAGTAGGAGAAGCAGGAGAAGCAGAAGCAGGAGAAGCAGAAGAAACAGAAGACGCAGAAGCAGAATGAGAAGCAGAAGGAGAAATTGAAGCAGAAGCAGAAGCAGAAGGATAAGCCGAAGCAGAAGGAGAAGCATAAGAAGGAGAAGGAGAAGCAGAGAGAGAAGCAGAACGAGAAGCAGGAGAAACAATAGCAGGAGAAGCAGAAGCAGAAGAAACAGAAGAAGGAGAAGAAGCAGAAGCAGTAGGAGAAGCAGAAACAGAAGGAAAAGCAGAAAGAGAAGCAGGAGAAGCAGAAGAAGCAGAAGCAGGAGAAGCAGAAGCAGAAGCCGAAGAAGCAGAAGCAGATCCTGAAGCAGAAGGAGAAGCAGAAGAAGCAGAATCTGGAGAAGCAGAAGGAGAAGCAGAAGCAGAAAGAGACGCAAAAGCAGAAGGAGAAGCAGAAGGAGAAGCAGAAGACACAGAAGAAGCAGAGGCAGTACCAGAAGAAGCAGCAGATATAAGCAGAAGAAGCAGAAGCAGAAGGAGAAGCAGAAGGAAAAAGCAGATGATCGTGCAGGCGAAGGTGAATGAGATACAGAAGGAGCAGCAGAAAGAGAAGCAGATGAAGGAGCATGATATGGAAAAGCAGCAGGAGATGCTTAAGATAAAGCAGAAGGACGAGCCAGACATGCAGAACTCACACCTGTAATCTTAGCTACTCAGGAGGCTGAGATTTGAGGATCGTGATTCAAAGCCAGCCCAGGCAGTAAAGTCCATGAAACTCTTATCTCCAACAAACCACCAGAAAACCAGAAGTGGCGCTGTAGCTCAAGTGGTAGAGCACTAGCCTTGAGCAGCACTCTGGATCAGAGTTCAAGCCCCACAACCACCAACAACAAAAGACGTTGGGACAATGGAGACAAACAATTCTAGGCAAATTAGAACCTGCAGTCATTCTTGTTTATCAGGGGCCAAACTAATCATCACTGTTCCCAGCAGGACAGCTCTTCCAGAAATAGATATTTTTGGTAATGAAATCACTATCCTTTCAGTCATTTAAGGTCAAATGCTAGGGCTGTATATGACTTCCTATTTCTCTCCTATATTTCGCTTTTCATGCTTATGCACTGTAGGTGAGATAACTAAGGATGAAAGACAAGAACAATAGCCTCAAATTGGATTGTATTTTTTGGTTTAAATTTCTACAGCAATCATCCTGGTTCAAACTCAACAATTACCTACAACTCCTAAATGTGGCCTTACATGTAGCCTTTCCCTACTCCAAGTAATCAGTAAACTTCCCAAATGAAGGTCTGATCATATCATTGCTGTGCTCAGAAGCCACTAAACTTTGTCACGAGTCACTCAAACTTATAAAACAATGAAATGTTATACCTATCAACCCCCAAATCTAACCCATGTTTTTATTTAGCATGTGGTTTTTAATATTTCCTTTGTCTGAGAACGTATCTTGATTTTTCTCTTCTTGTATTCCCGATCAATTAAAGTTTC
>NW_012300775.1:0-3465 GCF_000151885.1 Dipodomys ordii | reverse complement strand
AGAAGCAGTAGGAAAGCAGAAGAATGAGAAGGAGAAGGAGAAGCAGAAGGAGAATCAGAAGGAGAAGCAGAAGCAGAAGAAGCAGCAGAAGGAGAAGCAGAAGCAGAAGACGATGCAGAAGGAGAAGCAGGAGAAGCAGAAGAAGCAGAAGCAGAAGAAGAAGCAGAAGAAGGAGAAGGAAAAGGAGAAGGGAGGGCAGCAGAAGCAATAGTAGAAGCAGAAGGAGAAGCAGAAGAATGAGGAGAAGAAAGAGAAGAAGGAAAAGCACAAATGCAGAAGCAGGAGAAGCAGCAGCAGGAGAAGCCGAAGCAGAAGAAGATGCAGAACGAGAAGCAGGAGAAGCAGAAGAAGCAGAAGCAGAAGGAGAAGCAGAAGTAGGAGAAGGAGAAGGAGAAGGAAGGGCAGCAGAAGCAATAGGAGAAGCAGAAGGAGAAGCAGAAGCAGAATGAGAAGCAGAAAGAGAAGCAGTAGAAGCAGAAGAAGCAGAAGAAAGAGAAGAAGAAGAAGAAGAAGAAGAAGAAGAAGAAGAAGAAGAAGAAGAAGAAGAAGAAGAAGAAGAAGAAGAAGAAGAAGATGAAGAAGACGAAGGAGAAGACGAAGAAGAAGAAAAAGAAGAAGAAGAAGAAGCATAAGGAGAAACATAATGAGAAGCAGTAGAAGCAGAAGAAGCAGAAGCAGGAGAAGCAGAAGCAGAAGAAAAAGAATAAGCAGAAGAAGCAGAAGCAGAAGCAGGGGGAGAATCAGAAGAAGGATAAGGAGAAGGAGCAGCAGAAGGAGAAGCAGAAGCAGAATGAGAAGCAGAAACAGAAGGAGAACAAGAAGGAGAAGCAGGAAAATCAGAAGAAGCAGAAGTAGAAGCAGAAAGAGAAGGAGTAGAAGGAGAAGCAGAAGTAGCATCAGAAGAAACAGAAGAAGAAGAAGCAGAAGAACCAGAAGCAAAAGAAACAGAAGAAGGAGAAGAGCAGAAGCAGAAGCAGAAGGAGAAGCAGAAGCAGAAGGAGAAGCAGAAGGAGAAGCAGGAGAAGCAGAAGAAGCAGGAGAAGCAGAAGCAGAAGAAACAGGCGAAGCCGAAGAAGCAGAATCATAATCTGAAGCAGAAGGAGAAACAGAAGAAGCACAATCTGAAGCAGAAGCAGAAGAAACAGAAATAGTAGAATAAGCAGAAGCAGAAGCACCAGGAGAAACAGAAGAACAAGAAGGAGAAGGCGAAAGAGAAGGATTAGGAGTAGGAGAAGCAAAAGGATAAGCACAACCAGAAAGAGACGCAGAAGGAGAAGCAGCACGAGCAGTAGGAGTAGCAGGAGAAGAAGAAGCAGGAGAAGCAGAAGAAACAGAAGGCGCAGAAGCAGAAGGAGAAATTGAAGCAGAAGCAGAAGCAGAAGGAGAAGCAGAAGCAGAAGAAGAAGCAGAAGAAAGAGCAGGACAAGGAGAAGGAGAAAGAGAAGCAGAAAGAGAAGCAGAACGAGAAGCAGGAGAAGCAGAAGCTGGAGAAGCCGAAGCAGAAGAAACAGAAGAAGGGGAAGAAGCAGAAGGAGAAGCAGAAACAGAAGGAAAAGCAGAAAGAGAAGCAGGAGAAGCAGAAGAAGCAGCAGCAGAAGAAGCAGAAGCAGAAGAAGCCGAAAAAGCAAAAGCAGAACCTGAAGCAGAAGGAGAAGCAGGAGAAGCAGAAGAAGCAGAATCTGGAAAAGCAGAAGGAGAAGCAGAAGCAGAAAGAGAAGCAAAAGCAGAAGGAGAAGCAAAAGAAACAGAAGAAGCAGAGGCAGTATCAGAAGAAGCAGAAGATTCAGAAGCAGAAGGAGAAGCAGAAGGAAAAGCAGAAGAACTAGAAGGAGAAGGAGAAACAGGAGTAGAAGCAGAAAGAGAAACAGAAGAAGGAGCAGTAGAAAGAAAAGCGGCAGGAGAAAAAGAAAGAGCAGCAGAAGGAGAAGCAGGAAATGCAGAAACAGGAGAAGAACAAGCAGAAGAAACAGGAGAAGGACAAGAAGCTGAAGCAGAAGGAGAAGCAGAAAGAGAAGGAGGGGAAGCAGAAGAAGCAGAAGCAGGAGAAGCAGAAGCATAAGAATCCGAAGAAGCAGAAGCAGAACCTGAAGCAGAAGGAGAAGCAGGAGAAGCAGAAGAAGCAGAATCTGGAGAAGCAGAATGAGAAGCAGAAGGAGAAGCAGAAGCAGAAAGAGAATCAAAAGCAGAAGGAGAAGCAGAAGAAACAGAAGAAGTAGAAGCAGTAGCAGTTGTAGCAGAAGCAGTAGGAAAAGCAGAAGGAAAAGCAGAAGGAAAGCAGAAGGACAAGAAGGAGAAGGAGAAACAGAAGGAGAAGCAGAAGGAGAAGCAGAAAGAGAAGCAGGTAAAGCAGAAGAAGAAGAAGCAGAAGGAGAATCAGAAGGAGAAGCAGAAGAAGGAGAAGGAGAAGCAGAAGCAGAAGAAGATGCAGAAGGAGAAGCAGAAGAAGCAGAAACAGAAGGAGAAGCAGGAAAAGCAAAAGAAGCAGAAGCAAAAGGTGAAGCAAAAGAAGGAGAAGGAGAAGTAGAGGCAGAAGAAGAAGCATAAGGACAAGCACAAGCAGAAGGAGATGCAGAATGAGAAGCAGGAGAAGCAGAAGAAACAGAAGCTGAAAGAGAAGCAGAAGTAGGAGAAGGAGAAGGAGGAGAAGCAGAAGCAGAAGGAGAAGCCGAAGCGGAATGAGAAGCAGAAAGAGAAGCAGGAGGAGGACAAGATGCAGAAGCAGAAGCCGAAAGAGAAGAAGTAGAAACAGAAGCAAAAGGAGAAGCAGAAGCAGAAGGAGAAGCAGCAGAAGAAGTAGAACCAGAAATTCAGGCACGAGAAACAGAAGAAGCAGAAGCAGAAGGAGAAGCAAAAAGAGAAGCGGAAGGAGAAGTAGAAAAAGCAGCAGAAGAAGCAGAAAAACAAGCAGGAGAAGCAGAAGCAGAAAGAGAAGTAGAAGCAGAAGAAGCAGAAAAAGAAGCAGTAGAAGCATAAGAATCAGAAGAATCAGAAGCAGGAGAAGCAGAACCAGAAGAAAAAGAAGAAGCATAAGAAGCAGAAGCAGATGGAGAAACAGAAGAAGGAGAAGGAGCAGCAGAAGGTGAAGTAGAAGGAGATGCAGAAGCAGAAAGAGAAGCAGAAGAAGGAGAAGTTGGAGAATCAGAAGAAGCAGAAGCAGAAAGAGAAGCAGAAGAAGGAGAAGGAGAAGCAGAAGGAGAAGGACAAGCAGGAGAAGCAGAAGAAGCAGAAGCGGGAGAAGCAGAAGAAGAAGAAGAAGAAACAGAAGAAGGAGAAGGAGCAGAAGGAGAAGCAGAAGCAGAAGGAGAAGCAGAAAGAGAAGCAGAAGAAGCAGAAGAAGCATTAGCAGGTGAAGCAGAAGCAGAAGAAACAGAAGAAGCCGAAGAATGAGAAGGAGAACCTGAAGCGGAAGGACAAGCTAGAAGCAGCAGAAGCTGGAAAAGCAGAAGCAGAAGGAACCGAACAAGC
>NW_012300774.1:0-3465 GCF_000151885.1 Dipodomys ordii | reverse complement strand
GCAGGAGAACCAGAAGCATAAGAATCCGAAGAAGCAGAAGCATAACCTGAAGCAGAAGGAGAAGCAGGAGAAGCAGAAGAAGCAGAATCTGGAGAAGCAGAATGAGAAGCTGAAGGAGAAGCAGAAGCAGAAAGAGAATCAAAAGGAGAAGGAGAAGCGGAAAAACAGAAGAAGCAGAAGCAGTAGCAGTTGCAGCAGAAGCAGAAGGAGAAGCAAAAGTAAAAGCAGAAGAACGAGAAGGAGAAGGAGAAACAGAAGGAGAAGCAGAAGGAGAAGCAGAAGAAGCAGAAGGAGAAGCAGAAGGAGAAACAGAAGCAGAAGAAGCAGCAGAAAGAGAAGCAGAAGCAGAAGAAGATGCAGAAGGAGAAGCAGGAGAAGCAAAAGAAGCAGAAGCAGAAGTAGAATGAGAAGTAGGAGAAGGAGAAGGAAGAGCCGCAGAAGCAATAGGAGAAGCAGAAGGAGAAGCAGAAGCAGAATGAGAAGCAGAAAGAGAAGCAGTAGAAGAAGAAGAAGCAGGAAAAGCAGAAGCAGCAGAAAGAGAAGAAGAAGAAGAAGAAGAAGAAGAAGAAGAAGAAGAAGAAGAAGAAGAAGAAGAAGAAGAAGAAGAAGAAGAAGAAGAAGAAGAAGAAGAACAAGGAGAAGGAGAAGGAGAAGGAGAAGCAGTAGAAGCAGAAGAAGCAGAAGCAGGAGAAGCAGAAGCAGAAGAAAACGAATAAGCATAAGAAGCAGAATCAGAGGGAGAAGCAGAAGAAGGAGAAGCAGAAGCAGAAGCAGCAGAAGGAGAAGCAGAAGCAGAAGAAGATGCAGAAGGAGAAGCAGGAGAAGCAGAAGACGGAGAAGGAGAAGGCGAAAGAGAAGGATTAAGAGTAGGAGAAGCAAAAGGATAAGCAGAAGCAGAAAGAGACGCAGAAGGAGAAGCAGCACGAGAAGTAGGAGAAGCAGGAGAAGCAGAAGCAGGAGAAGCAGAAGAAACAGAAGATGCAGAAACAGAATGAGAAGCAGAAGGAGAAATTGAAGCAGAAGCAGAAGCAGAAGGAGAAGCAGAAGCAGAAGGAGAAGCAGAAGAAGGAGAAGGAGAAGCAGAAAGAGAAGCACAACGAGAAGCAGGAGAAGCAGAAGCAGGAGAAGCAGAAGCAGAAGAAACATAGGAAGGAGAAGAAGCAGATGCAGAAGGAGAAGCAGAAACAGAAGGAAAAGCAGAAAGAGAAGCAGGAGAAGCAGAAGAAGCAGCAGCAGGAGAAGCAGAAGCAGAAGAAGCAGAAGCAGAAGGAGAAGGAGAAGCAGGAGAAGCAGAATCTGGAGAAGCAGAAGGAGAAGCAGAAGCAGAAAGAGAAGCAAAAGCAGAAGGAAAAGCAGAACTAGAAGCAGAAGAAACAGAAGAAGCAGAGGCAGTAGCAGAAGAAGCAGAAGATGCAGAAGCAGAAGGAGAAGCAGAAGGAAAAGCAGAAGAACGAGAAGGTGAAGGAGAAGGAGAAACAGAAGGAGAAGCAGAAAGAGAAGCAGAAGAAGGAGCAGGAGAAGGAAAAGCAGCAGGAGAAGCAGAAAGAGCAGCAGAAGGAGGAGCAGGAGATGCAGAAACAGGAGAAGCATAAGCAGAACAAACAGGAAAAGGACAAGAAGCAGAAGCAGAAGGAGAAGCAGATACAGAAGGAGAAGCAGAAAGAGAAGGAGGGGAAGCAGAAGAAGCTGAAGCAGGAGAAACAGAAGCATAAGAATGTGAAGAAGCAGAAGGAGAACCTGAAGCAGAAAGAGAAGCAGGAGAAGCAGAAGAAACAGAATCTGGAGAAGCAGAAGGAGAAGCAAAAGTAGAAGCAGAAGCAGAAAGAGAATCAAAAGCAGAAGGAGAAGCAGAAGAAACAGAAGAAGTAGAAGCAGTAGCAGTTGTAGCAGAAGCAGAACGAGAAGCAGAAGAACAAGAAGGAGAAGGGAAACAGAAGGACAAGCAGTAGGAGAATAAGAAGGAGAAGCAGAAGAAGGAGAAGCAGAAGCAGAAGAAGATGCAGAAGGAGAAGCAGAAGAAGCAGAAGCAAAATGAGAAGCAGGAAAAGCAGAAGAAGCAGAAGCAAAAGGAGAAGCAAAAGAAGGAGAAGGAGAAGCAGAGGCAGAAGAAGAAGCATAAGGAGAAGCACAAGCAGAAGGAGATGCAGAAGGAGAAGCAGGAGAAGCAGAAGAAGCAGAAGATGAAGGAGAAGCAGAAGTAGGAGTAGGAGAAGGAGGAGAAGCAGAAGCAGAAGGAGAAGCAGAAGTAGAAGGAGATGCAGAAGCGGATGAGAACCAGAAAGAGAAGCAGGAGAAGCACAAGAAGCAGAAGCAGGAGAAGCCGAAAGAGAAGAAGCAGAAGAAGCAGAATCGGAAGCAGAAGTAGAAGCAGAAGCAGAAGGAGAAGCAGCAGAAGAAGGAGAACAAGAAATTCAGGCAGGAGTAACAGAAGAAGGAGAAGCAGAAGGAGAAGCAAAAAGAGAAGCAGTAGGAGAAGTAGAAGAAGCAGCAGAAGGAGAAGCATCAGAAGAAGCAGAAAAACAAGCAGGAGAAGCAGAAACAGAAAGAGAAGTAGAAGCAGAAGAAGCAGAAGCAGAAGAAGAAGCCGTAGAAACACAAGAAGCAGAAGTAGGAGAAGCAGAAGCAGAAGATAAAGAAGAAGCATAAGAAGCAGAAGCAGAGGGAGAAGCAGAAACAGAAGGAGAAGCAGAAAGAAAAAGAGGGGAAGCAGAAGAAGCAGAAGCAGGAGAAGCAGAAGCATAAGAATCCGAAGAAGCAGAAGCAGAACCTGAAGCAGAAGGAGAAGCAGGAGAAGCAGAAGAAGCCGAATCTGGAGAAGCAGAATGAGAAGCTGAAGTAGAAGCAGAAGCAGAAGCAGAAAGAGAATCAAAAGCAGAAGGAGAAGCAGAAGAAACAGAAGAAGCAGAAGCAGTAGCAGTTGCAGCAGAAGCAGAAGGAGAAGCAGAAGGAAAAGCAGAAGAACGAGAAGGAGAAGGATAAACAGAAGGAGAAGCAGAAGGAGAATCAGAAGGAGAAGCAGAAGAAGCAGAAGGAGAAGCAGAAGGAGAAACAGAAGCAGAAGAAACAGCAGAAAGAGAAGCAGAAGCAGAAGAAGATGCAGAAGGAGAAGCAGGAGAAGCAGAAGAAGCAGAAGCAGAAGGAGAAGTAGAAGAAGGAGAAGGAGAAGGAAGAGCCGCAGAAGCAATAGGAGAAGCAGAAAGAGAAGAAGAAGCAGAATGAGAAGCAGAAAGAGAAGCAGTAGAAGCAGAAGAAGCAGGAAAAGCAGAAGTAGAAGAAAGAGAAGAAGACGAAGAAGAAGAAGAAGAAGCATAAGGAGAAGCATAAGGAGAAGCATAAGGAGAAGTATAAGGAGAAGCAGTAGAAGCAGAAGAAGCAGAAGCAGGAGAAGCAGAAGCAGAAGAAAAAGAATAAGCAAAAGAAGCAGAAGCAGAAGCAGTGGGAGAAGCAGAAGAAGGAGAAGGAGCA
>NW_012300773.1:0-3466 GCF_000151885.1 Dipodomys ordii | reverse complement strand
TCAGCTGGGGACACTGCGGGTACACATCGGGACACTGCGGGGACTTTGCAAGGACACAGCGGGGGACACAGCAAGACACAGCCGGACACAGCCAGGGACACAGAGGGACACAGTGAGAGACACAGCGGGGGACACAGCGGGACACAGCGGAGAACAAAGAGAGGACACAGCGGGACACAGCGGGACACAGCGTCGATAGAGCAGGGACACAGAGGGACACAGCGGTGACACAGGGGGACTCAGTGGGGGATACTGCGGGACACAGCGGGGGACACAGCGGGACACAGTGGGGAACACAGAGAGGACACAGCAGGACCCAGCGGGACAAAGTGTCGATACAGCGGGAGCACAGCGGGACACAACGGGGTACACGGCTGATGACACAACGGGACACAGTGGGGGACACAGCGGGACACAGCGGGGCACAGCGGGGACCAAACGGGAGACTCAGTGGGGAACAGAGCAGGAAACAGCGGGGGACACAGAGAGGACACAGTGGGGACACAGCGAGACTCTGCCGGGGACACAGCGGGGGAAAAAGCGGGACACCACGTGACACAGTGGGACACAGCGGGACACAGCGGGGTCACTGCGGGGACACAGCGGGACACAGTGGGGGACAAAGCGGGACACAGCGGGACACAGCGGGACACAGCCGGACATGGCGGGGGACACAGCGGGACACAGAGGGGGACACAGCGAGGACACAGTGGGACACAGCGGGACACAGTGGGGGACACAGCGAGGACACAGCAGAACACAGCGTGGGAAACAGCGAGGACACAGCGGGACACAGCGAGACACAGCGGGACACAGTGGGGACACAGCAGTAGACACAGCGAGACACAGCGGGGGACACAGCAGGACACAGCGGGGAACACAGCGAGGACACAGCAGGGACACTACGGGAACATAGTGGGACACAGCGGGGCACACAGAGGGACACAGCGGGATAAAGCTTGGGACACAGCGGGAACACAGCAGGACACAGCGGGGGACACAGCGAGGACACAGCGGGACACAGCGTGGGACAAAGCGGGAGACAGCAGGGGACACAGCGAGGACACAGCGGGACACAGCGGCGACACATAGAGGACTCAGCGGGGGACACAGTGGGGAACAGAGCGGGACACAGCGGGACACTGCGGGGCACAGCGGGGGAAACAGCGGGACACAGCGGGAACCAGCGGGACCCAGCGGGACACAGCGGGACACTGCGGGGCACAGCGGGGGATACAGCGGGACACAGCGGGGGACACAGGGAGGACACAGCTTAACACAGCATGGGACAAAGCGAGGACACAGCGGGACACAGCGAGACACAGCGGGACACAGCGGGGACCCAGCAGTGGACGCAGCGGAACACAGCGGGGGACAAAGCGGGACACCACGGAACACAGCAGGACACAGCGTGAAACAGCGGTGAACCTGCGGGGACACAGCGGGACACAGCGGGGGACCCAGGGGGACACATCTGGGGACACAGCGGGACACAGCGGGACACAGCGGGGACACAGCGGGACACAGCAGGTCACAGCGGGGGACACAGCGGGACACAGCGGGACACAGCGGGGGACACAGCAGGGACACAGTGGGACACAGTAGGGCTCAGCGTGGGACAAAGCGGGAGACAGCAGAGGACACAGCGAGGACACAGCTGGACACAGCGGGGACACAGAGGGGACTCAGCAGGGGACATAGAGGGAAAAAAGCGGGACACCACAGGACACAGTAGGACACAGTGGGACACAGCGGGGACACTGTGGGACACAGCCAGGGGACACAGCGGTGGACAGCGGGGGACAGAGAAGGGACACAGCGGGACACAGAGGGGACACAGCTGGACACAGAAGGGTACACAGCGGGACACAGCGGACACACATCGGGGACAGAGCTGGACACAGAGGGACACAGAAGGGACAGAGCGTGACACAGCTGGACACTGAGGGAGACAGAGCGAGGACACAGCCGGACACAACGAAACACAGCGTGACACAGTTGGGACACAGCAGGGGACACAGCGGGACACAGCGGGGGACACAGCGGGACACAGCGGGGTACACAGTAGGGACAAAGGGGGACACAGCGGGGGACACAGCGAGGACACAGCGGGACACAGCGGTGACACAGCGAGAGACACAGCGGGGGATACAGCGGGACACAGCGGGGAACAAAGAGAGGACACAGCGGGACATAGCGGGACACAGCGTCGATAGAGCAGGGACAGAGCGGTACACAGCGGTGACACAGCGGGACTCAGCGGGGGACACTGCGGGACCCAGCGGGACCCAGCAGGGACACAGCAAGGACACAGCGGGGGACACAGCGGGACACAGCGGAACACAGCGGGGGATACAGCAAGGGACACAACGGGGGACACAGCGGGACACACTGGGGAACACAGAGAGGACACAGCAGGACCCAGTGGGACACAGCGGAGGACACAGCGAGGACACAGCAGAACAAAGCGTGGGAAACAGCGAGGACACAGCGGGACACAGCGAGACACAGCGGGACACAGTGGGGACACAGCAGTAGACACAGCGAGACACAGCGGGGGACACAGCGGGACACAGCGGGGACACAGCGGGGACACTGCAGGAACATAGTGGGACACGGCGGGGCACACAGCGGGACACAGCGGATAAAGCTTCGGACACAGGGGAACACAGCAGACACAGCGGGGGACACAGCGAGGACACAGCGGGACACAGCGGGACACAGCGTGGGACAAAGCGTGGGACAAAGTGGGAGACAGCAGGGGACACAGCGAGGACACAGCGGGACACAGCGGCGACACATAGAGGACTCAGCGGGGGACACAGTGGGGAACAGAGCTGGACACAGCGGGACCCAGCGGGGACAAAGCGTGGGACAAAGCGGGAGACAGCAGGGGACACAGTGAGGACACAGCGGGACACAGCGGTGACACATAGAGGACTCAGCGGGGGACACAGTGGGGGACAGAGCGGGACACAGCGGGACCCAGCGGGGACAAAGCGTGAGACACAGCGGTGGACAGAGCAGGAGACAGAGGCGGACACAGCGAGGACACAGCGGGACACAGCGGGGACACAGGTGACTGAGGGGGGGCCACAGCGGGGGACAAAGAGGGACACCACGGAACACAGCGTGAAACAGCGGTGAACCTGCGGGGACACAGCGGGACACAGCGGGGACACAGCGGGGACACAGCGGGACCCAGCAGGACACAGCGGGACACAGCAGGACACAGCGAGGGACACAGCGGGACACAGCGGGGAACCCAGCGGGACACAGCGGGGACACAGAGGGGACTCAGCAGGGGACATAGCGGGGGACAAATCGGGACACAACAGGACACAGTGGGACACAGCGGGACACAGCGGGGACACTGCGGGGACACAGCGGGACACAGTGGGGGACACAGAGGGACACAGCGGGGTACACAGCAGGGACAAAGAAGGACACAGCGGGGATCACGGCG
>NW_012300772.1:0-3466 GCF_000151885.1 Dipodomys ordii | reverse complement strand
GACAGAGCAGGACACAGCGAGGACACAGCGGGATAAAGCAGGGTACACAGCAGGGGACACAGCGGGACACAGCGGGGGACACAGCGGGACACAGCGGGGTTCACAGCGAGGACACAGCGGGATACAGCGGGGGACAAAGCGAGGGCACAGCGGGGGACACCCCGGGGGACACAGCGGAACACAGAAGGGAACACAGCGAGGACACAGCGGGACCCAGCAGGACACAGCGTCGATACAGCGGGGATACAGCGTTACACAGTGTGGTACACATCTGTGGACACAAGGGGACACAGTGTGGGCACAGTGGGACACAGCGGGACACAGTGGGACAAAGCAAGGACAAATCGTGAGACACAGCGAGGGACAGAGCTCGAGACAGCGGGGGACACAGCTAGGACACAGCAGGGCACAGCGGGACACAGCAGGGACAGAGCGGGACACAGCGGGACACAGCGGGACACAGCGGGGGACACAGCAGGACCCAGCGGGGAACCCAGCGAGGACACAGCAGGACAAAGCGGGGGACACAGCGGTGACAAAGCTGGACACAACGGAGTACATTGCAGGACCCAGCGGGACACAGCGTCGATACAGCAAGGACACAGCATTATACAGTATGGTACACAGCTGTGGACACAACAGGACACAGTGGGGGCACAGCGGGACACAGCGGAACACAGTGGGACACAGCAGGGCTAAGCGTGAGACACAGTGGGGGACAGAGAGTGAGACAGCGGGGGACACAGCGAGGACACAGCGGGACACAGCGGGGGAAACAGCGGGACACAGCGGTGGACACGGGGACAGAGCGGGGGACACAGCGGGACACAGCGGGAGAAACAGCGGGACACAGCGGTGGACACAGCGGGACAGAGCGGGGACACAGCGGGACACAGCTGTGGACACAGCGGGACACAGCGGTGGACACAGCGAGGACACAGCGGGACCCAGCAGGACACAGCCTCGATACAGCGGGGACAGAGTGGGCCACAGCGGGGTACACAGCTGGGGACACAACGGGGCACATCGGGGGACACAGCAAGGACTCAGCGGAACACAGCGTGGGACACAGTGAGGACACAGCGGGACACAGCGGGACACAGCGGGACACAGCAGAAACACAGCAGTAGACACAGCGGGAAACAGCAGGGGACACAGCGGGACACAGCGGGGGACAGAGGGAGGACAGAGCGCGACACAGCGGGGACACAGCGGGGACTCAGCGGGGGACACAGCGGGGGACAAAGCGGGCCACCACGGGACACAGCGGGAAACAGCGGTGACCCTGCGGGGACACAGCGGGACACAGCGGGGGACAAAGCAAGGACAGAGCTGGACACAGCAGGGGACACAGCGAGGACACAGCGGGGGACACAGCGGGGGACACTGCGAGACACAGCGCGGAACACAGCGAGGACACAGCGGGACCCAGCGGGACACAGCGTCGATACAGCGGGGACACAGCGTTACACAGCAGGGTACACAGCTGTGGACACAACGGGACACAGTGGGGGCACAGCGGGACACAGCAGAACACAGTGGGACACAGCGGGGACAAAGCGTGAGACACAGCGGGGGACAGAGCGGGAGACAGCGGGGGACACAGCGAGGACACAGCGGGACACAGTGGGGGACACAGCGGGACACAGCGGTGGACACAGCGGGACAGAGCGGGGGTCACAGCAGGACACAGCGGTGGACACAGCAGGACATAGCGGTGGACACAGCGAGGACACAGCAGAACCCAGCGGGACACAGGGTCGATACAGCGGGGACAGAGTGGGCCACAGCGGGGTACACAGTTGGGGACACAACGGGGCACATCGGAGGACACAGCAGGGACTCAGCGGAACACAGCGTGGGACACAGTGAGGACACAGGGGGACACAGCGGGACACAGCGGGACACAGCAGGAACACAGCAGTAGACACAGCGGGACACAGCCGGGGACACATTGGGACACAGCGGGGACACAGCGGGGACACAGCGGTACTCAGCGGGGGACACAACAGTACACAGCGGGACACAGCGGGGACACAGCGGGGACTCAGCGGGGGACACCGCGGGGGACAAAGCGGGACACCACGGGACAGAGCGGGACACAGCGGGGACAAGGGGGAGACAGAGCGGGACTCAGCGAAGACACAGCGGGACACAGCGGGGGACACAGCGGGACACAGCGGCGGACACAGCGGGACAAAGCAGGGTACAGAGCAGGGGACACATCGGGATACAGAGGGACACAGCGGGGGACCCAGCGGGAAACAGCGGGGGGCCCAGCGAGGACACAGCGGGACACAGCGGGGGACACAGACAAGAAAACAGCGGGGGACACACCGGGGGTACACAGCAGGACAGAGCAGGGAACACAGCAAGGACACAGCGGGACCCAGTGGGACCCAGCGTCGATACAGCGGGGATACAGCGTTACACAGTGTGGTACAAATCTGTGGACACAAGGTGACACAGTGGGGGCACAGCGGGACAGAGCGGGACACAGTGGGACACAGCGAGGACAAATAGTGAGACACAGCGGGGGACACAGCGAGGACACCGCAGGACACAGCGGGACACAGCAGGGACAGAGCGGGACACAGTGGGACCCAGCGGGACACAGCAGGGGACAAAGCGGGACACAGCGGGGGACCCAGCGAGGACACAGTGGGACACAGCGGGGGACACAGCGAGGACACAGCGCGGGACACAGCGGGGGACACTGCGGGACACAGCGGGGAACACAGCGAGGACACAGCGGGACCCAGCGGGACACAGCGTCGATACAGCGGGGACACATCGTTACACAGCGTGGTACACAGCTGTGGACACAACGGGACACAGTGGGGGCACAGCGGGAAACAGCGGAACACAGTGGGACACAGCTGGGACAAAGCGTGAGACACAGCGGGGGACAGAGCGGGAGACAGCGGGGGACACAGCGAGGACACAGTGGGACACAGCGGGACACAGCGTCGATAGAGCGGGGACACAGTGGGACACAGCGGGGTACACAACTGGGGACACAACGGGGCACATCGGGGGACACAGCAAGGACTCAGCGGAACATAGCGTGGGACACAGTGAGGACACAGGGGGACACAGCGGGACACAGAGGGACACAGCAGGAACAAAGCAGTAGACACAGCGGGACACAGCAGGGGACACAGCGGGACACAGCGGGGGACACAGGGAGGACAGAGCGGGACAAGGCGGGGACACAGCGGGAACTCAGCGGGGGACATAGCGGGACACCACGGGACACAGCGGGACACAGCGGGGACAAGGGGGAGACAGAGCGGGACACAGCAAGGACACAGCGGGACACAGTGTGGGACACAGCAGGACACAGCGAGGACACAGCGGGACACAGCGGGGGACACAGCGAGAACACAGCGGGGGACACAGCGGGGGACACTGCGGGACACAGCAGGGAACACAGCGAGGACACAGTGAGACCCAGCGGGACACA
>NW_012300771.1:0-3466 GCF_000151885.1 Dipodomys ordii | reverse complement strand
CCCCGCTGTGTCCTCCCTGTGTCCCCCGCTGTGTCCCGCTGTGTCCCGCTGTGTCCCCCGCTTTGTTCCCCGCTGTGTACCGCTGTGTCCCCCGCAGTGTCAGCACTGTGTCCCGCTGTGTCCTCGCTGTGTCCCCCGCTGTCTCCCGCTCTGTACCCCGCTGTGTCTCAAGCTTTGTGCCTGCTGTGTCCCACTGTGTCGCGCTGTGTCCCGCTGTGTTCACAGCTGTGTACCTTGCTGTGTAACGCTCTGTCCCTGCTGTATCGACGCTGTGTCGCGCAGGGTCCCGCTGTGTCCTCGCTGTGTTCCCCGCTGTGTCCCGCTGTGTCCGCCACTGTGTCCCGCTGTGTCTACGGCTGTGTCCCCGCTGTGTTCCGCTGTGTCCTCGCTTTTTTACCCTCTGTGTCCCGCTGTGTCCCTGCTGTATCGACGCTGGGTCCCGCTGGGTCCCGCTGTGTAATCCCTGTGTCCCCTGCTGTGTCGCTGCTGTGTCCCCGCTGTGTCCCGCTGTGTACTGCTGTGTCCCCCGCTGAGTCCCGTTGTGTCCCTCTGTGTCCCCCGCTGTGTCCCCCGCTATTTCTTGCTGTGTCCCCCGCTGTGTCCCACTGTGTCCTTGCTGTGTCCCCCGTTGTGTGCCGCTGTGTCCTCACTGTGTCCCCCGCTGTTTCCAGCTGTGTCCTGCTGTGTCACGCTGTTTCCCCGCTGCGCCCAGCTGTGTCCCTCTGTGTACCCCGCTGTGTCCAGCTTTGTCCCCGCTGTGTCTCGCTGTGTCCCACGCTCTGTCCCCCACTGTGTCCCGCTGTGTCCCCCGCTGTTTCCCACTGTGTCCCCCACTGTGTACCACTGTGTCCCCGCAGGTTCCCCTCTCTTTCCCGCTGTGTCCCGCTGTGTTCCGTGGTGTCCTCGCTGTGTCCCCCTGCTGTGTCCCGTTGTGTCCCGCTGTGTCCTGGCTTTGTCCCCCACTGTGTCCTGCTGTGTCCCCCGCTGTTTCCCGCTGTGTCCCCCACTGTGTACCACTGTGTCCCCGCAGGTTCCCCTCTGTTTCCCGCTGTGTCCCGCTGTGTTCCGTGGTGTCCTCGCTGTGTCCCCCTGCTGTGTCCCGCTGTGTCCCGCTGTGTCCCGCACTGTGTCCCCCGCTGTGTCCCTATGTGTCCCACGCTTTGTCTCCCTGTGTCCCCGCAGTTTCCCCGCTGTGTCCCGCTGTTTCCCACTGTGTTCTGTGGTGTCCCGCTTTGTCCCCCGCTGTGTCCCCCGGTGAGTCGCCGTTGTGTCCCCGCTTTGTCCCGCTGAGTCCTCCATGTGTCCCCCGCTGTGTCCCACTATGTCCCCCGCTGTGTCCCGCTGTGTCCCCCGCTGTGTCCCGCTGTGTCCACTGCTGGGACCCGGCTGTGTGCCGCTGTTTCCCCCTGTCCCGTTCTGTGTCCCCGCTGTACCCGCTGTGTCCCGCTGTGTCCCTCTGTGTTCCCCACTGTGTCCCTCTGTATTCTCCGCTGTGTCCCGCTGTGTCCCACGCTGTGTCCCGCTGTGTCCCCTGCTGTGTCCCTGCTGTGTCCTGCTGTGTCCCGCTGTGTCCCTCTGTGACCCTGCTGAGTCCTGCTGTTTCCCCGCTGTGTCCCGCTTTGTCGTCGCTGTGTCCCCCGCTGTGTCCCACTATGTCCCCCGCTGTGTCCCGCTGTGTCCCGCTGTGTCCCTGCTGTGTCCCGCTGTGTCCCCCGCTTTGTCCCTGCTGTGTCCCGCTGTGTCCTCACTGTGTCCCCCGTGTGTCTCGCTGTGTAACCCGCTGTGTCCCTCTGTGTCCCGCTCTGTCCCCACTGTGTCCCGATGTGTCCCGCTGTGTCCCCGCTGTGTGCCCGCTGTGTCCTGCTGTGTACCCCACTGTGTCCAGCGGTGTCACCGCTGTGTCCTGCTCTGTCCTTTCTCTGTCCCCCGCTGTCACCTGCTCTGTCCCCCGCTGTGTCCCGCTGTGTCCCACTATGTCCCCTGCTTTGTGCCGCTGTTTCCCCACAGTGTCCCTGCTGTGTCCTGTTGTGTCACATTGTGTCCCGTGGTGTTCCACTTTGTCCCCTCCTGTGTCCCCCGCTGAGTGCCGCTTTGTCCCCGTTGTGTCCCGCTGTGTCCCCCGCTCTGTCCCCTGCTGTGTTCCGCTGTGTCCACCTCTGTGTCCCGCTGTGTCCTGCTGTGTCCCCCGCTGTGTCCCGCTGTATTCCCCTGTATTCCGTGGTGTCCCGTTTGTCACCCGCTGTGTCCCCTGCTGAGTCCCTGCTTTGTCCCCGCTGTGACCCCCTGTGTCCCGCTGTGTCCCGCTGTGTCCCGCTGTGTCCTGCTATGGCCCCTACTGTGTCCCGTTGTGTCCCCAGCTATGTACCCCGCTGTGTCCCCGCTGTATCGACGCTGTGTCCCGCTGGGTCCCGCTGTGTACTGCTGTGTCCCACGCTGAGTCCCGCTGTGTCCCCACTGTGTCCCAATGTGTCCTCACTGTGTCCCCCGCTGTGTCCCGCTCTGTCAACCCTGTGTCCCCCGCTGTGTCCCGCTCTGTCCCTCTGTTTCCCCTGCTGTGTCCCCTGCTCTGTCCCACTGTGTCCCCCGCTGTGTCCCTGCTGTGTCCCCGCTCTGTCCCACTGTGTCCCGCTGTGTCTCCCGCTGATTCCCGCTGTGTCCCAGATGTGTCCCGCTGAGTCCTCGCTGTGTCCCGCTGAGTCCTCGCTGTGTCCCCTTCTGTGTCCTGCTTTGTTCCCCCTGTGTCCCCCGCTGTGTCCCGCTGTGTCCCCTGCTGTGTCCCCGAGGTGTCCCGCTGTGTCCCGCTGTGTCCGGCTGTGACCGTGTTGAGTCCCGCTGTGTCCCCGCTGTGTCCCGCTTTGTCATCGCTGTGTCCCCCGCTGTGTCCCGCATTGTCCCCCCGTGTCCCCCACTGTGTCCCGCTTGTCCCGCTCTGTGTCCCGCTGTGTCCCCTGCTGTGTCCCAACTGTGTCCTGCTGTGTTCCGCTGTATCACGCTGTGTCCTCGCTGTGTCTCCCGCAGTGTCCCGCAGTGTCCCTCCTGTGTCCCCCGCTGTGTCCCGCTGGGTCCCTCTGTGTCCCCTGCTGTGTACCCTGCTCTGTCCCACTCTGTCCCCCGCTGTGTCCCGCTGTGTAATGCTGTGTCCTGCTGTGTCCCCCACTGAGTCCAGCTGTGTCCCCTCTGTGTCCCAATTTGTCCTCGCTTTGTCCCCCGCTGTGTCCCGCTGGGTCCCCCTGTGTCCCCTGCTGTGTACCCTGCTCTGTCCCTCTGTGTCCCCAGCTGTGTCCCGCTGAGTCCCGCTGTGTACTGCTGTGTCCCCCGCTGAGTCCCGCTGTGTCCCCGCTGTGTCCCAATGTGACCTCGCTGTGTCCCCCGCTGTGTCCCACTGTGTCCCCTCTGTGTACCCCGATGTGTCCACTGCTGTGTCCACATGACTCTGTCCCCACTGTGTCCCACTGTGCCCCGCTGT
>NW_012300770.1:0-3466 GCF_000151885.1 Dipodomys ordii | reverse complement strand
GGGGGTCATAGCGAGGACATGGCGGGACACAGGAGGACAAAGCGAGGACACAGCGGGGACACAGCGGGGAACACAATGGGGGACAGAGAGGGGACACAGCGGGGACACACCTGGACACAGCGGGGTACACAGCGGGACACAGCGAGCACACAGCGGGGACACAGCGGGACACAGCAGGGACAGAGCGGGACACAGCGGGACACAGCGGGGGACACCCTGGGACACAGCGAGGACACAGCAGGGACACAGCGAGACACAGCTGGGGACACAGCAGGGGACACAGCGGGACACAGCGGGGGACACAGCGGGACACAGCGGGACACAACGGGGGACACAGTGGTACATAGCGGGACACAGCGGCTCACAGCGGGGACACAGCGGGGGACACAGTGGTATACAGCGTGGGTCAGAGCGCGACACAGCGGGGGACAAAGCGGGAGACACAGCGGGACACAGCGGGGTACACAGCTGGGGACACAACAGAACACAGCGGGGGACACAGCGAGGACACAGCGTGACACAGCGGGACACAGCAGGGGACACAGAGGGGTACACAGCAGGACACAGCGGGGAACACAGCGAGGACAAAGCGGGACCCAGCGGGACACAGCGTCAATACAGCGGGAACACAGCAGGACACAACGGGGTACACAGCTGGGGACACAACCGGACACAGCATGGGACACAGCGAGGACACAGCGGAACACAGAGGGGGACACAGCGAGGACACAGCGGGACACAGCGAGACACAGCGGGACATAGCGGGGAAAAAGCAGTAGACCCAGCGGGACCCAGCGGGACAAAGCGTCGATACAGCGGGGACACAGCGGGACACAGCGGGGTACACAGCTGGGGACACAATTGGACACAGCAGGGGACACAGCGAGGACACAACGGGACACAGCGGGACACAGCGGGGACACTCCGGGAACATAGCGGGACACAGCGGGGTACACAGCGGGACACAGATTGGGATACAGCGGGGACTCAGCGAGGACACAGAGGGACTCAGCGGAACACAGCGTCGATACAGTGGGCACACAGTGGGACACAGCGGGGTACACAGCTGTGGACACTACCGGACACAGCGGGGGACACAGTGAGGACACAGCAGAACACAGAGGGGGTCACAGCAAGGACACAGCAGGACACAGAGGTGACACAGCTGGACACAACAGAGTACACAGCGGGACACAGCGGGATACAGCGTGGGACAAAGCGGGAGACAGCGGGGGACACAAGGGGGACACAGGGAGGACACAGCGGGACACAGCGGGGACACTGCGGGGACTCAGCGGGACTCAGCGGGGGACACAGCGGGTCACAGCGGGACCCAGTGGGGGACACAGCGGGGTACACGGCAGGGGACAGCGGAGACAGAGAGTGGATACAGCGAGAGACAGCGGTGACACAGACTGACACAACGGAGTACACAGAGGGACACAGCGTGCACAAAGCGGGGACACAGCGGGACACAGCGGGACACAGCAGGGACAGAGCGGGACACAGCGGGACACAGTGGGACACAGCGCGGGACACAGTGCGACACAGCGGGGGACCCATCAAGGACACAGCGGGAGACATCGGGGGACACAGCGGGACACAGTGGGGAACACAATGAGGACACAGCGGGAACCAACGGGACACAGCGTCGATACTGCGGGCACACAGCTTTACACAGCGTGGGACACAGCTGTGGACACAACGGGACACAGTGGGGACACAGGGGGACACAGCGGGACACAGTGGGACACAGCGGGGATAAAGCGTGAAACACAGCGTGGGACAGAGCGGGAGAAAGCGGGGGACACAGCGGTGGACACAGCGGGACACAGCGGGGGACAAAGGGGGGACACAGCGGGACACAGCGGGGGACACAGCGAGGACACATTGGGACACATTGGGACACAGCGGGACACAGCGTCGATACAGCGGGATACACAGCGTGGGACACAGCTAGCCACAGCGGGACACAGCGGGGGACACAGCGGGACACAGTGAGGAACACAGGGAGAACACAGCGGGACCCAGCGGGACACAGCGTCGATAGAGCGGGGACACAGCGGGACACAGAGGGGGACAAAGCGGGACACAGCGGGGGACACAGCGAGGACACATTGGGACACAGCGGGACACAGCGTCGATACAGCGGGGACACAGCAGGGTACACAGCGGGACACAGCGGGACACAGCGGGGACACAGCAGTAGACACATCGGGACACGGTGTGGGACACAGCGAGACACAGCGGGGGACACAGGGAGGACCCAGCGGGACACAGTGGGACACAGCGGGAACACAGCAGTAGAAACAGCGGGACACAGCGGGAGACACAGCGGGACACAGTGAGGAACACAGGGAGGACACAGCGGGACCCAGTGGGACACAGCGTCGATAGAGTGGGGACACAGCGGGACACAGAGGGGGACAAAGCGGGAGACAGCAGGGGAAACAGCAAAGACACAGCGGGACACAGTGTGACACAGCGGGACACAGCGGGGGACACAGCGAGGACACATCGGGACACAGTGGGGGACACAGCAGGACACAGCGGGGGACACAGGGGGGACACAGCGGGACACAGCAGGACACAGCGTCGATACAGCGGGGACACAGCGTTACACAGCGTGGTACACAGCTGTGGACACAACGGGACACAGTGGGGGCACAGCGGGACACAGCGGGACACAGTGGGACACAGCAGGGACAAAGTATAAGACACAGCGGGGGACAGAGCAGGGGACAGCGGGGGACACAGCGAGGACACAGTGGGACACAGCAGTGACACAGCAGGGGACACAGCAGGACACAGAGGGGGACACAGCGGGGGACAAAGCGGGAGACAGCGGGGGACACAGGGAGGACACAGTGGGACACAGCGGGGGACACAGCGAGGACACATTGGGACACAGCGGGGACACAGCAGGACTCAGCGGGGGACACAGCAGTACACAGTGGGACACAGCGGGACACAGCGGGGGACACAGAGGGGTACACACCGGGACACAGCGGGGAACACAGCGAGGACCCAGCGGGACCCTGCTGGACACAGCGTCAATACAGCGGGGACATAGCTGGGTACACAGCTGGGGACACAACGGGACACAGCAGGGGACAGAGCGAGGACACAGCGGGACACAGCAGGGGACACAGCAAGGACAAAGAGGGACACAGCGGGACACAGCGGGGGACACAGCGAGGACACAGCGGGACACGGCGGGGGACATAGCGGGACACATCAGGGAACACAGCCGGGGACAACGGAGACAGAGAGCGGACACAGCGGGACACAGCGGTGACACAGCTGGACACAACGGAGTACAAAGCGGGACACAGCGGGCACACAGCGGAGACACAGCGGGACACAGCGGGACACAGTAGGGACCGAGCGGGACACAGCGGACACAGCACGACACAGCGGGGGACACACCAAGGACACAGCGGGGGCCCAGCCGAGGACACAGTAG
>NW_012300769.1:0-3466 GCF_000151885.1 Dipodomys ordii | reverse complement strand
CATCTACTGCTTCTCTTTCTGCTTCTCATTCTGCTTCTGTTTCTCCTTCTGCTTCTCCTATTGCTTCTGCTGCACTTCCTTCTCCTTCTCCTTCTCCTACTTCTGCTTCTCCTTTTGCTTCTGCTTCTTCTGCTTCCCCTCTTCTCCTTCTGCATCTTCTTCTGCTTCTGCTTCTCCTTCTGCTGCTTCTTCTGCTTCTGCTTCTCCTTCTTCTGCTTCTCCTTCTGATTCTCCTTCTGCTGCTCCTTCTCCTTCTTCCTCTGATTCTGCTTCTTATGCTTATTCTTTTTCTACTGCTTCTGCTTCTCCTGCTTCTGCTTCTTCTGCTTCTCCTTATGCTTCTCCTTCTCCTTCTTCTTCTTCTTCTTCTTCTTCTTCTTCTTCTTCTTCTTCTTCTTCTTCTTCTTCTTCTTCTTCTTCTTCTTCTTTTTCTTCTTCTTCTTCTCTTTCTTCTGCTTCTGCTTTTCCTGCTTCTTCGGGGTCTACTGCTTCTCTTTCTGCTACTCATTCTGCTTCTCCTTCTCCTTTGCTTCTCCTATTGCTTCTGCTGCTCTTCCTTCTCTTTCTCCTACTTCTACTTCTGCTTCTGCTTCTGCTTCTCCTGCTTCTCATGCTTCTCCTTCTGCATCTCCTTCTGCTTGTGCTTGTCCTTATGCTTATTCTTCTGTTTCTGCTTCTCCTTCTGCTTCTTCTGCTTCTCCTTCTGATTCTCCTTCTGCTTCTGCTTCTGTTTCTCCTTCTTGTTCTCGTTCTTCTGCTTTTCCTTCTGCTTCTCCTACTGCTGCAACTGCTACTGCTACTGCTTCTTCTGTTTCTTCTGCTTCTCCTTCTGCTTTTGATTCTCTTTCCGCTTCTGCTTCTCCTTCAGCTTCTCATTCTGCTTCTCCATATTCTGCTTCTTCTGCTTCCCCTGTTTCTCCTTCTGCTTCAGGTTCTGCTTCGGCTTCTTCGGATTCTTATGCTTCTGTTTCTCCTGCTTCTGCTTCTTCTGCTTCCCCTCCTTCTCTTTCTGCTTCTCCTTCTGTTTCTGCATCTCCTTCTGCTTCTGCTTCTTGTCCTTCTCCTGTATCTTCTGCTTCTCCTGTTTCTGCATCTCATGCTTCTCCTCCTGCTGCTCTTTCTGCTTCTCCTGCTGCTTTTCCTTCTCCTGCTCCTTCTTCTTCTTCTCTTTCTGTTTCTCCTTCTGTTTCTCCTTCTCCTTCTCGTTCTTATGCTTTTCCATCTGCTTCTGCTTCTGTATCTTCTGCTTCTTCTGCTACTGCCTCTGTTCCTTCTGTTTCTTCTGCTTCTCCTTCTGCTTCTCCTTCTGCTTTTGCTTCTCTTTCTGCTTCTGCTTCTCCTTCTGCTTCTCCAGATTCTGCTTCTTCTGCTTCTCCTGCTTCTCCTTCTGCTTCAGGTTCTGCTTCTGCTTCTTCGGCTTCTTCTGCTTCTGCTTCTCCTGCTTCTGCTTCTTCTGCTTCTCCTGCATCTCTTTCTGCTTTTCCTTCTGTTTCTGCTTCTCCTTCTGCTTCTGCTTCTTCTCCTTCTTCTGTTTCTTCTGCTTCTGCTTCTCCTGCTACTGCTTCTCCTGCTTCTTGTTCTGCTTCTCTTTCTGCTTCTCCTTCTCCTTCTTCTGCTTCTGCTTCTCCTTCTGCTTCTGCTTCTGCTTCACTTTCTCCTTCTGCTTCTCATTCTGCTTCTTCGTCTTCTGTTTCTTCTGCTTCTCCTGCTTCTGCTTCTCCTGCTACTCCTACTTCTCGTGCTGCTTCTCCTTCTGCGTCTCTTCCTGCTTCTGCTTATCCTTTTGCTTCTCCTACTCCTACTCCTTCTCTTTCGCCTTCTCCGTCTTCTTCTGCTTCTCCTGCTGCTTCTGCTTCTGCTTATTCTACTATTTCTATTTCTTCTGCTTCTTCTTCAGATTGTGCTTCTTCTGTTTCTCCTGCTTCAGATTCTGCTTCTTCGGCTTCTCCTGTTTCTTCTGATTCTGCTTCGCCTGCTTCTTCTGCTTCTCCTGCTTCTCTTTCTGCTTCTCCTTCTCCTTCTGCTTCTCCTTCTGCTTCTTCTTCTGCTCTTCTCCTTCTTCTGTTTCTTTTGCTACTGTTTCTTCTGCTTCTTCTTCTTCTGTTTCTTGTGATTCTACTTCTGCTTCTCCTTCTTCTCCTCTTTCTGCTTCTACTTCTACTTCTTCTGATTCTCCTGTTTCTCGTTCTTCTTCTTCTGTTTCTGCTTCTCTTTCTGCTTCAACTTCTCCTTCTGCTGCTCCTTCTCCTTCTCCTTCTTCTGCTTCTCCCACTGCTTCTGCTTCTGCTTCTTTTGCTTGTTCTTTTTCTTCTGCTTCTCCTGCTTCTGCTTCTTCTTCTTCTACTGCTTCTCCTTATGCTTCTCCTTATGATTCTCCTTATGCTTCAGGTTCTGCTTCTGCTTCTGTTTCTTGTCCTTCTCCTGTTTCTTCTGTTTCTGTTTCTCCTGTTTCTGCATCTCCTGCTTCTCCTTCTGCTGCTCTTTCTACTTCTCCTGCTGCTTTTCCTTCTCCTGCTCCTTCTTCTGCTTCTCTTTCTGCTTCTCCTTCTGTTTCTCCTTGTCCTTCTCCTTCTCGTTCTTCTGCTTTTCCTTCTGCTTCTCCTTCTGCTTCTGCATCTTCTGCTTCTGCCTCTGCTTCTTCTGTTTCATCTGCTTCTCCTTCTGCTTTTGCTTCACTTTCTGCTTCTGCTTCTCCTTCTGCTTCTCCAGGTTCTGCTTCTTCTGTTTCTCCTGCTTCTCCTTCTGCTTCCGGTTCTGCTTCTGCTTCTTCGGCTTCTTCTGCTTCTGCTTCTCCTGCTGCTGCTTCTCTGCTTCTCCTGCTTCTCTTTCTTCTTTTCCTTCTGTTTCTGCTTCTCCTTCTGCTTCTGCTTCTTCTCCTTCTTCTGTTTCTTCTGCTTCTGCTTCTCCTGCTTCTGCTTCTCATGCTTCTCGTTCAGCTTCTCTTTCTGCTTCTCTTTCTGCTTCTCCTTCTCCTTCTTATGCTTCTCCTTCTGCTTCTGCTTCTGCTTCTCCTTCTGCTTCTGCTTCAATTTCTCCTTCTGCTTCTCATTCTGCTTCTGCGTCTTCTGTTTCTTCTGCTTCTCCTGCTTCTGCTTCTCCTGCTTCTCCTACTTCTCGTGCTGCTTCTCCTTCTGCTTCTCTTTCTGCTTCTGCTTATCCTTTTGTTTCTCCTACTCCTAATCCTTCTCTCTCGCCTTCTCCGTCTTCTTCTTCTGCTTCTCCTGCTGCTTCTGCTTCTGCTTATTCTACTATTTCTGTTTCTTCTGCTTCTGCTTGAGATTGTGCTTCTTCTGTTTCTCCTTCTGCTTCAGATTCTGCTTCTGCTTCTTCGGCTTCTCCTGTTTCTTCTGCTTCTGCTTCTCCTGCTTCTTCTACTTCTCCTGCTTCTCTTTCTGCTTCTCCTTCTGCTTCTGCTTCTCCTTCTGCTTCTGCTTCTGCTCTTCTTCTTCTTCTGTTTCTTTTGCTT
>NW_012300768.1:0-3467 GCF_000151885.1 Dipodomys ordii | reverse complement strand
TATATCCCGCTGTGTCCTCGATGGGTCCCCCGCTTTGTCCCGCTGTGTCCCCCGCTGTGTCCCGCTGTGTCCTGCTCTGTCCCTGCTGTGTCCTCGCTGTGTACTCCGTTGTGTCAGGCTGTGTCAACGCTGTGTCTCACTGTGTCCCCTCTCTGTCTTCGCTGTCCCCCGCTGTGTCCCCCGCTGTGTCCCGCTGTGTCCTGGCTGTGTCCTCTGCTGTCTCCCCCTTTGTCCCCCGCTGTGTCCCGCTGTGTCCCGCTGTGTCCTCGCTGTGTCCCTCGCTGTGTCCCGCTGTGTCCCGCTGTGTCCCGCTGTGCCCCCACTGTGTCCCTTTGTGTCCACAGCTGTGTACCCCGCTGTGAAACTCTGTGTCCCCGCTGTATCGACGCTGTTTCCCGCTGGGTCCCACTGTGTCCTCGCTGTGTTCCCCGCTGTGTCCCGCTGGGCCCCGGTGTGTCCCCCGCTGTGTCCTCGCTGTGTCCCCCGATATATCCCGCTGTGTCCTCGATGGATCCCCCGCTTTGTCCCGCTGTGTCCCCCGCTGTGTCCCGCTGTGTCCTGCTCTGTCCCTGCTGTGTCCTCGCTGTGTACTCCGTTGTGTCAGGCTGTGTCAACGCTGTGTCTCACTGTGTCCCCTCTCTGTCTTCGCTGTCCCCCGCTGTGTCCCCCGCTGTGTCCCGCTGTGTCCCGCTGTGTCCCCCGCTTTGTCCCGCTATGTCCCCGCAGTGTCCCCGCTGAGTCCCGCTGTGTCACACTGTATCCCATGGTATCCCGCTTTGTCCCCCGCTGTGTCCCCCGCTGAGTCCCCTCTGTGTCGCCGCTGTGTCCTGCTGTGTCCTTGCTGTGTCCCCCGCTGTCCTCCACTTTGTCACTGGCTGTTTCCCACTGTGTCCTGCTGTGTCCCCCACTGTGTCCCGCTGTGTTCCCACTGTGTCCCAAGCTGTGTCCCGCCGTGTCCCGCTGTGTACCCCGCTGTGTCTACTGCTGTGTTCCCGCTGTGTCCTGCTGTGTCTCGCTGTGTCCCGCTGTGTCCCTGCTGTGTCCCCCGCTGTGTTTCGCTGTGTCCTCGCTGTTTCCCCCCCTGTGTGCCGTTGTGTCCCCAGCTGTGTACCCCGCTGTGTCCCGCTGTGTCCCCGCTGTATCGACGCTGTGTCCCTCTGTGTCCCGCTGTGTCCTCGCTGTTTTCCCCGCTGTGTCCCGCTGTGTACCCCTCTGTGTCCCCTGCTGTGTCCCGCTGTTTCACGCTGTGTACTGCTGTGTCCCCCTGTGAGTCCCGCTTTGTCCCGCTTTGTCCTCGCTGTGTAACCTGCTGTGTCCCTTCTGTGTCCCCCGCTGTGTCCCGCTGTGTCCCGTTGTGTCCTCGCTGTGTTCCCCGCTGTGTCCCGCTGTGTCCCCCGCTGTGTCCCCCGCTCTGTCCTCGCTGTGTCCTCCGATGTGTCCCAATGTGTCCTCGCTGTGTCTCCCGCTGTGTCCCGCTCTGTCGCCGCTGTGTCCCAAGCTGTGTCCTGCTGTGTCCCGCTGTGTACCCCGAGGTTTCCCGCTATGTTCCTACAGTGTCCCCGCTGTGCCACGCTGTATTCCCCCTGTATCCCCCGCTGTGTCGCTCTGTGTCCCAATGTGTCCCACGATGCGTCCCCTGCTGTGTCCCGCTGTGTCCAACGCTCTGTTCTGCTGTGTCCCGCTGTGTCCCCCGCTGTGTAACGCTGTGTCCCCGCAGGCTCACCGCTGTTTCCTGCTGTGTTTCGGTGTATTCCGTGGTGTCCGGCTTTGTCCCCCGCTGTGTCCCCCGCTTAATCCCCTCTGTGTCGCCACTGTGTCCCGCTGGGTCCTCGCTGTGTCCTCTGCTGTCTCCCCATTTGTCCCCCGCGTTGTCCCTCTGTGTCCCGCTGTGTCCTCGCTGTGTCCCCCGCTGTGTCCCGCTGTGTCCCCGCTGTGTCCCAAGCTGTGTCCCTCTGTTTCCCGCTGTGTACCCCGCTGTGTCCCGCTATGTTCAAGCAGTGTCCCCGCTGTGTCCCGCTGTGTCCCGCTGTGTCCTCGCTGTGTCCCCCGCTGTGTCCCGTTGTGTCCCCAACTGTGTACCCCGCTGTGTCCCGTTGTGCCCCGCTGTATCCACGCTGTGTCCCGCTAGGTCCCCCTGTGTCCTCGCTGTTTTCCCCCCTGTGTCCCGCTGTGTACCCCTCTGTGTCCCCTGCTGTTTCCCGCTGTTTCACGCTGTGTACTGCTGTGTCCCCCTGTGAGTCCCGCTTTGTCCCGCTGTGTCCTCGCTGTGTAACCTGCTGTGTCCCTTCTGTGTCCACCGCTGTGTCCCGCTGTGTCACATTGTGTCCTCGCTGTGTTCCCCGCTGTGTCCCGCTGAGTCCCGCTGTGTCCCGCTCTGTGCCTGCTGTGTCCCGCTGTGTCCCGCTGTGTCCTCGCTTTGTGCCCGATGTGTCCCGCTGTGTACTCCGTTGTGTCAGGCTGTGTCACTGCTGTGTCATGCTGTGTCCCCTCTCTGTCTCCGCTGTCCCCCGCTGTGTCCCCCGCTGTGTCCCGCTGTGTCCCGCTGTGTTCCCGGCTTTGTCCCGCTGTGTCCCCGCAGTGACCCCGCTGTGTCCCGCTGTGTCACACTGTGTCCCATGGTGACCTGCTTTGTCCCCCGCTGTGTCCCCCGCTGAGTCCCCTCTGTGTCGCCGCTATGTCCTGCTGTGTCTTCGCTGTGTCCCCCGCTGTCTCCCACTTTGACCCACACTGTGTCCCGCTGTGTCCTCGCTGTGTCGCCCGCTGTGTCCCACTGTGTCTCCGCTGTGTCCCAAGCTGTGTCCCGCTGTGTCCCCACTTTGTGCCCGCTGTGTCCGGCTGTGTACTCCTTTGTGTCAGGCTGTGTCACTGCTGTGTCTCACTGTGTCCCCTCTCTGTCTCTGCTGTCCCCCGCTTTGTCCCCCACTGTGTCCCTCTGTGTCCCGCTGTGTCCCCCGCTTTGCCGCGCTGTGTCCCCGCAATGTCCCCGCTGTGTCTTGTTGTGTCCTCGCTGTCTCCCCCACTGTGTCCCGTTGTGTCGACAACTGTGTACCCCGCTGTGTTTCGCTGTGTCCCTGCTGTATCGACGCTGTGTCCTACTGGGTCCTGCTGTGTCCTCCCTATGTTCCCCGCTGTGTCCGGCTGTGTCTCCGCTGTGTGCCCGCTGTGTCCCGCTGTGTACTCTGTTGTGTCTAATTGTGTCACCTCTGTGTCCCGCTGTGTCCTCGCTGTGTCCCCCGCTGTGTTCTGCTGTGTCCTCGCTGTGTCCCCCGCTGTGTCCGGTTGTGTCCACAGCTGTGTACCCCCCTGTGTCCCGCTGTGTGCCCGCTGTATCGACGCTGTGTTCCGCTGGGTCCCTCTGTGTCCTCGCTGTGTCCCCTGCAATGTCCCGCTGTGTCCTGTTCTGTCCTTGCTGTGTCCCCCATTGTGTCCCAGTTGTGTCCCCAGCTGTGTACCCCGCTGTGTCCCGC
>NW_012300767.1:0-3467 GCF_000151885.1 Dipodomys ordii | reverse complement strand
AAGAGAAGCAGTAGAAGCAGAAGAAGCAAGAAAAGCAGAAGCAGACGAAAGAGAAGAAGAAGAAGAAGAAGAAGAAGAAGAAGAAGAAGAAGAAGAAGAAGAAGAAGAAGAAGAAGAAGAAGAAGAAGAAGAAGAAGAAGAAGAAGAAGGAGAAGGAGAAGCAGAAGGAGAAGCAGAAGAAGCAGAAGCAGGAGAAGCAGAAGCAGGAGAAGCAGAAGATAAAGAATAAGCAAAAGAAGCAGAAGCAGAAGCAGTGGGGGAAGCAGAAGAATGAGAAGGAGAAGGAGCAGCAGAAGGAGAAGCAGAAGCAGAAAGAGAATCAGAAACAGAAGGAGAATAAGAAGGAGAAGCAGGAGAATCAGAAGAAGCAGAAGTAGAAGCACAAAGAGAAGGAGAAGAAGGAGAAGCAGAAGTAAAATCAGAAGAAACAGAAGATGAAGAAGCAGAAGAAACAGAAGCAAAAGAAACAGAAGAAGGAGAAGAGCAGAAGCAGAAGCAGAAGGAGAAGCAGAAGCAGAAGGAGAAGCAGAAAGAGAAGCAGGAGAAGCAGAAGAAGCAGGAGAAGCAGATGCAGAAGAAACAGGAGAAGCCGAAGAAGCAGAAGCAGAATCTGAAGCAGAAGGAGAAACAGAAGAAGCACAATCTGAAGCAGAAGCAGAAGAAACAGAAATAGTAGAATAAGCAGAAGCAGAAGCACCAGGAGAAGCAGAAGAAGAAGAAGAAGAAGGAGAAGGCGAAAGAGAAGGATTAGGAGTAGGAGAAGCAAAAGGATAAGCTGAAGCAGAAAGAGACGCAGAAGGAGAAGCAGCACGAGAAATAGGAGAAGCTGGAGAACCAGAAGCAGGAGAAGCAGAAGAAAAAGAAGACGCAGAAGCAGAAGGAGAAGTAGAAGGAGAAATTGAAGAGGAAGCAGAAGGAGAAGTAGAAGCAAAAGGAGAAGCAGAAGAAGGAGAAGGAGAAGCAGAAAGAGAAGCAGAACGAGAAGCAGGAGAAGCAGAAGCAGGAGAAGCAGAAGCAGAAGAAACAGAAGAAGGAGAAACACAAGAAGCACAATCTGAAGCAGAAGCAGAAGAAACAGAAATAGTAGAATAAGCAGAAGGAGAAGCACCATGAGAAGCAGGAAAAGCAGAAGGAGAAGGCGAAAGAGAAGGAGTAGGAGTACGAGAAGCAAAAGGATAAGCAGAAGCAGAAAGAGACGCAGAAGGAGAAGCAGCACAAGAAGTAGGAGAAGCAGGAGAAGCAGAAGAAACAGAAGACGCAGAAGCAGAATGAGAATCAGAAGGAGAAATTGAAGCAGAAGCAGAAGGAGAATCAGAAGCAGAAGGAGAAGCAGAAGGAGAAGGAGAAGGAGAAGCAGAAAAAGAAGGAGAACGAGAAGCAGGAGTAGCAGAAGCAGGAGAAGCAGAAACAGAAAAAAGAGAAGAAGGAGAAGAAGCAGAAGCAGAAGGAGAAAGAGTAGAAGGAGAAGCAGAAGAAGCTGAAGCAGGAGAAGCAGAAGAAGAAGAAGCAGCAAAAGGAGAAGAAGGAGCAAAAGGAGAAGGAGAAGCAGGAGAAGCAGAAGCAGAAGAGGAAGAAGCAGAAGGAGAAGCAGAAGGAGAAGCAGAAGGAGAAGCAGAAAGAGAAGCAGGAGAAGCAGAAGAAGCAGAAGCAGGAGAAGCAGATGCAGAAGAAAAAGAAGAAGCATGAGAAGCAGAAGCAGAAGGAGAAGGAGAAGATGTAGAAGCGGAAGGAGAAGCAGAAGGAAAAGCAGAAGAACGAGAAGGAGAAGGAGAAACAGAAGGAGAAGCAGAAGGAGAGGCAGAGGGAGAAGCCGAAGGAGAAGCAGGAAAAGCAGAAGAAGCAGAAGCAAAAGGTGAACCAAAAGAAGCAGGAGAAGCAGAAGCAGAAGAAGAAGCATAAGAACAAGCACAAGCAGAAGGAGATGCAGAAGGAGAAGCAGGAGAAGCAAAAGGTGAACCAAAAGAAGCAGGAGAAGCAGAAGCAGAAGAAGAAGCATAAGAACAAGCACAAGCAAAAGGAGATGCAGAAGGAGAAGCAGGAGAAGCTGAAGAAGCAGAAGCTGAAGGAGAAGCAGAAGTAGGAGAAGGAGAAGGAGGAGAAGCAGAAGCAGAAGGAGAAGCAGAAGCAGAATGAGTAGCAGAAAGAGAAGCAGGAGAAGCACAAGAAGCAGAAGCAGGAGAACCCGAAAGAGAAGAAGAAGAAGAAGCACAAAACAGAAGCAGGAGAAGCAGGAGAAGCTAAGAAGCAGAAGCAACTGAAGCAGAAGCAGAAGCAAAAGAAACAGAAGAAGCATAAGTAGCAGAAGCAAAAGCAGAAGTAGAAGAACGAGAAGGAGAAAGAGAAATATAAGGAGAAGCAGAAGGAGAAGCAGGGAGAGAAGCAGGAGAAAAAGAAGGAAAAGGAAAAAGAGAAGGATTAGGAGTAGGAGAAGCAGAAGGATAAGCAGAAGCAGAAGGAGAAGAAGAAGGAGAAGCAGAAAGAGAAGCAGGAGAAGCAGAAGAAGCAGGAGAAGCAGAAGCAGAAGAAACAGAAGAAGCCGAAGAAGCAGAATGAGAAGCAGAAGGAGAAATTGAAGCAGAAGGAGAAGCAGAAGAAGAAGGAGAAGGAAAGGGAGAAGCAGAAAGAGAAGCAGAACGAGAAGCAGGACAAGCAGCAGCAGGAGAAGCAGAAGCAGAAGAAACAGAAGAAGGAGAAGAAGCAGAAGCAGAAAGGAAAAGCAGAAACAGAAGGAAAAGCAGAAGGAGAAGCAGGAGAAGCAGAAGAAGCAGCAGCAGGAGAAGCAGAAACAGAAGAAGCCGAAGAAACAGAATCAGAACCTGAAGCAGAAGGAGAAGCAGGAGAAAGAGAAGAAGCAGAACCTGGAGAAGCAGAAGGAGAAGCAGAAGCAGAAAGAGAAGCAGACGAAGAGAAGCAGAACGAGAAGCAGGAGAAGCAGAAGAAGAAGAAACAGAAGAAGGAGAAGTAGGAGAAGCAGAATGAGAAGCAGAAGGAGAAGCAGAAAGAGAAGCAGAAACAGAAGGAGAAGCAGAAAGAGAAGGAGGGGAAGCAGAAGAAGCAGAAGCATAAGAATCCGAAGAAGCAGAAGCAGAACCTGAAGCAGGAGAAGTAGAAGAAGCAGTATCTGGAGAAGCAGAATGAGAAGCAGAAGGAGAAGCAGAAGCAGAAAGAGAATCAAAAGCAGAAGTAGAAGCAGAAGAAACAAAAGAAGCAGAAGCAGTAGTCGTTGTAGCAGAAGCAGAAGGAAAAGCAGTAGGAAAAGCAGAAGAACGAGAAGGAGAAGGAGAAGCAGAAGGAGAATCAGAAGGAGAAGCAGAAGAAGGAGAAGGAGAAGCAGAAGGAGAAGTAGCAGCAGAAAGAGAAGCAGAAGAAGATGCAGAAGGAGAAGCAGGAGAAGCAGAAGAAGCAGAAGCAGAATGAGAAGTAGGAGAAGAAGTAGGAGAAGGAGAAAGAGAATGAAGGGCAGCAGA
>NW_012300766.1:0-3467 GCF_000151885.1 Dipodomys ordii | reverse complement strand
GCAGAGCAGAAGCAGAAGGAGAAGCAGAAGTAGGAGAAGGAGAAGGAGAAGGAAGGGCAGCAGAAGCAATAGGAGAAGCAGAAGGAGAAGCAGAAGCAGAATGAGAAGCAGAAAGAGAAGCAGTAGAAGCAGAAGAAGCAGGAAAGGAAGAAGCAGAAGAAAGAGAAGAAGAAGAAGAAGAAGAAGAAGAAGAAGAAGAAGAAGAAGAAGAAGAAGAAGAAGAAGAAGAAGAAGAAGAAGAAGAAGAAGAAGAAGAAGAAGAAGAAGACGAAGGAGAAGACGAAGAAGAAGAAAAAGAAGAAGAAGAAGAAGCATAAGGAGAAACATAAGGAGAAACATAATGAGAAGCAGTAGAAGCAGAAGAAGCAGAAGCAGGAGAAGCAGAAGCAGAAGAAAAAGAATAAGCAGAAGAAGCCGAAGCAGAAGCAGGGGGAGAATCAGAAGAAGGATAAGGAGAAGGAGCAGCAGAAGGAGAAGCAGAAGCAGAAAGAGAAGCAGAAACAGAAGGAGAACAAGAAGGAGAAGCAGGAGAATCAGAAGAAGCAGAAATAGAAGCAGAAAGAGAAGGAGAAGAAGGAGAAGCAGAAGTAGCATCAGAAGAAACAGAAGAAGAAGAAGCAGAAGAAACAGAAGCAAAAGAAACAGAAGAAGGAGAAGAGCAGAAGCAGAAGCAGAAGGAGAAGCAGAAGCAGAAGGAGAAGCAGAAGGAGAAGCAGGAGAAGCAGGAGAAGCAGAAGAAGCAGGAGAAGCAGAAGCAGAAGAAACAGGAGAAGGACAAGAAGCAGAAGCAGAAGCAGAAGGAGAAGCAGAAACAGAAGGAGAAGCAGAAAGAGAAGGAGGGGAAGCAGAAGAAGCAGAAGCAGGAGAAGCAGAAGCATAAGAATCCGAAGAAGCAGAAGCAGAACCTGAAGCAGAAGGAGAAGCAGGAGAAGCAGAAGAAGCAGAATATGGAGAAGCAGAATGACAAGCTGAAGGAGAAGCAGAGGCAGAAAGAGAATCAAAAGCAGAAGGAGAAGCAGAAGCAACAGAAGAAGCAGAAGCAGTAGCAGTTGCAGCAGAAGCAGAAGGAGAAGCAGAAGGAAAAGCAGGAGAACGAGAAGGAGAAGGAGAAACAGAAGCAGAAGGAGAATCAGAAGGAGAAGCAGAAGAAGCAGAAGGAGAAGCAGAAGCAGAAGAAGCAGCAGAAGGAGAAGCAGAAGAAGAAGAAGAAGATGCAGAAGGAGAAGCAGGAGGAGCAGAAGAAGCAGAAGCAAAAGGAGAAAGAGAAGGAGAAGAAGGAGAAGCAGATGTAGAATCAGAAGAAACAGAAGAAGAAGAAGAAGAATCAAAACAAACAGAAGAAGAAGAAGAGCAGAAGCAGAAGCAGAAAGAAAAGCAGAAGCAAAAGGAGAAGCAGAAAGAGAAGCAGGAGAAGCAGAAGAAGCAGGAGAAGCAGAAGCAGAAGAAACAGGAAAAGCCGAAGAAGCAGAAGCAGAATCTGAAGCTTAAGGAGAAACAGAAGAAGCAAAATCTGAAGCAGAAGCAGAAGAAACAGAAATAGTAGAATAAGCAGAAGCAAAAGCAGCAGGAGAAGCAGAAGAAGAAGACGGAGAATTCGAAAGAGAAGGATTAGGAGTAGGAGAAGCAAAAGGATAATCAGAAGCAGAAAGAGACGCAGAAGGAGAAGCAGCACGAAAATTAGGAGAAGCAGGAGAAGCAGAAGCAGGAGAAGCAGAAGAAACAGAAGACGCAGAAGCAGAATGAGAAGCAGAAGGAGAAATTGAAGCAGAAGCAGAAGCAGAAGGAGAAGCAGAAGCAGAAGGAGAAGCAGAAGAAGGAGAAGGAGAAGGAGAAGCCGAAAGAGAAGAAGAAAGAGAAGCAGAATGAGAAGCAGGAGAAGCAGAAGCAGGAGAAGCAGAAGCAGAAGAAACAGAAGAAGGAGAAGAAGCAGAAGAAGAAGGAGAAGCAGAAACAGAAGGAAAAGCAGAAAGAGAAGCAGGAGAAGCAGAAAAAGCAGCAGCAGGAGAAGCAGAAGCAGAAGAAGCCGAAGAAGCAGAAGCAGAACCTGAAGCATAAGGAGAAGAAGTAGAAGCAGAAGAAGCAGAAGCAGTAGAAGCAGAAGCAGTAGAAAAAGAATAAACATAAGAAGAAGAATCAGAGGGAGAAGCAGAAGAAGGAGAAGGAGCAGCAGAAAGAGAAGTAGAAGGAGAATCAGAAGGAGAAGCAGAAGAAGGAATAGCAGAAGCAGAAGAAGCAGCAGAAGGAGAAGCAGAAGCAGAAAAAGATGCAGAACGAGAATCAGGAGAAGCAGAAGAAGCAGAAGCAGAAGGAGAAGCAGAAGTAGGAGAAGGAGATGCAGAACGAGAAGCAGGAGAAGCAGAAGAAGCAGAAGCAGAAGGAGAAGCAGAAGTAGGAGAAGGAGAAGGAGAAGGAAGTGCAGCAGAAGCAATAGGTGAAGCAGAAGGAGAAGCAGAAGCAGAATGAGAAGCAGGAAGAGAAACAGTAGAAGCAGAAGAAGCAGGAAAAGCAGAAGCAGAAGAAAGAGAAGAAGAAGAAGACGACGAAAAAGAAGAAGAAGAGGAAGAAGAAAAGAAGCAGCAGCATAAGGAGAAGCATAAGAAGAAGCGGTAGAAGCAGAAGCAGGAGAAGCAGAAGCAGAAGAAAAAGAATAAGCAAAAGAAGCAGAAGCAGTGGGAGAAGCAGAAGTAGGAGAAGGAGAAGGAGCAGCAGAAGGAGAAGCAGAAAGAGAAGCAGAAACAGAAGGAGAACAAGAAGGAGAAGCAGGAGAATCAGAAGAAGCAGAAGTAGAAGCAGAAAGAGGAGAAGAAGGAGAAGCAGGAGTAGAATCAGAAGAAACAGAAGAAGAAGAAGAAGAAGAAACAAAAGCAAAAGAAACAGAAGAAGGAGAAGAGCAGAAGCAGAAGCAGAAGCGAAGGAGAAGCAGAAAGAGAAGCAGGAGAAGCAGAAGAAGCAGGAGAAGCAGAAGCAGAAGAAACAGGAGAAGCCGAAGAAGCAGAAGCAGAATCAGAAGCAGTAGGAGAAGTAGAAGCAGAAGGAGAAGCAGAAGAAGGAGAAGGAGAAGCAGAAAGAGAATCAGAACGAGAAGCAGGAGAAGCAGAAGCAGGAGAAGCAGAAGCAGGAGAAGCAGAAGCAGAAGAAACAGAAGAAGGAGAAGAAGCAGAAACAGAAGGAGAAACAGAAACAGAAGGAGCAGCAGAAAGAGAAGGAGGGGAAGCAGAAGAAGCAGAAGCAGGAGAAGCAGAAGCATAAGAATCCGAAGAAGCAGAAGCAGAACCTGAAGCAGAAGGAGTAGCAGGAGAAGCAGAAGAAGCAGAATCTGGAGAAGCAGAATGAGAAGCAGAATCAGAAAGAGAAGCAGAGGCGGAGGAGAAGCAGAAAGAGAAGCAGGAGAAGCAGAAGAAGCAGGAGAAGCAGAAGCAGAATAAACAGGAGAAGCCAAAGAAGCAGAAGCAGAATCTGAAGCAGAA
>NW_012300765.1:0-3467 GCF_000151885.1 Dipodomys ordii | reverse complement strand
GGTGGTGGAGGAGGAGGAGGAAGAGAAGCAAAAGTAGAAGTAGTAGAAGCAGAAGAAGCAGAAGCAGAGATGCAGAAGCAGAAGAAAAAGAATAAGCATAAGAAGCAGAATCAGAGGGAGAAGCAGAAGAAGGAGAAGGAGCAGAAGGAGAAGGAGAAGCAGAAGGAGAAGCAGAAGAAGGAGAAGCAGAAGCAGAAGAAGCAGCAGAAGGAGAAGCAGAAGCAGAAGAAGATGCAGAAGGAGAAGCAGGAGAAGCAGAAGAAGCAGAAGCAGAAGGAGAAGCAGAAGTAGGAGAAGGAGAAGGACTAGGAAGGGCAGCAGAAGCAATAGGAGAAGCAGAAGGAGAAGCAGAAGCAGAATGAGAAGCAAAAAGAGAAGCAGTAGAAGCAGAAGAACAAGGAGAAGCAGAAGAAGGAGAAGAAGAAGAAGAAGAAGAAGAAGAAGAAGAAGAAGAAGAAGAAGAAGAAGAAGAAGAAGAAGAAGAAGAAGAAGAAGAAGAAGAAGAAGAAGAAGAAGAAGTATAAGGAGAAGCATAAGGAGAAGCATAAGGAGAAGCAGTAGATGCAGGAGAAGCAGAAGAAATAGAATAAGCAAAAGAAGCAGAAGCAGAAGCAGTGGGAGAAGCAGAAGAAGGAGAAGGAGAAGGAGCAGCAGAAGGAGAAGCAGAAGCAGAAAGAGAAGCAGAAACAGAAGGACAAAAGGATAAGCAGGAAAATCAGAAGAAGCAGAAGTAGAAACAGAAAGAGAAGTAGAAGAAGGAGAAGCAGAAGTAGAATCAGAAGAAACAGAAGAAGAAGATGAAGATGAAGAAGAAGAAGAAGATGAAGATGAAGAAGAAGAAGAAGAAGAAGAAGAAGAAGAAGAAGAAGAAGAAGAAGAAGAAGAAGAAGGAGAAGGAGAAGCATAAGGAGAAGCATAAGGAGAAGCATAAGGAGAAGCAGTAGATGCAGGAGAAGCAGAAGAAATAGAATAAGCAAAAGAAGCAGAAGCAGAAGCAGTGGGAGAAGCAGAAGAAGGAGAAGGAGAAGGAGCAGCAGAAGGAGAAGCAGAAGCAGAAAGATAAGCAGAAACAGAAGGAGAACAAAAGGAGAAGCAGGAGAATCAGAAGAAGCAGAACTAGAAACAAAAAGAGAAGTAGAAGAAGGAGAAGCAGAAGTAGAATCAGAAGAAACAGAAGAAGAAGAAGAAGAAGAAGAAGAAGAAGAAGAAGAAGAAACAGAAGCAAAAGAAACAGAAGAAGGAGAAGAGCAGAAGCAGAAGCAGAAGGAAAAGCAGAAGCAGAAGGAGAAGCAGAAAGAGAAGCAGGAGAAGCAGAAGAAGCAGGAGAAGCAGAAGCAGAAGAAACAGGAGAAGCCGAAGAAGCAGAAACAGAATCTGAAGCAGAAGGAGAAACAGAAGAAGCACAATCTGAAGCAGAAGCAGAAGAAACAGAAATAGTAGAATAAGCAGAAGCAGAAGCACCAGGAGAAGCAGAAGAAGAAGAAGGAGAAGGTGAAAGAGAAGGATTAGGAGTAGGAGAAGCAAAAGGATAAGCAGAAGCAGAAAGAGACGCAGAAGGAGAAGCAGCACGAGAAGTAGGAGTAGCAGGAGAAGAAGAAGCAGGAGAAGCAGAAGAAACAGAAGGCGCAGAAGCAGAATGAGAAGCAGAAGGAGAAATTGAAGCAGAAGCAGAAGCAGATGGAGAAGCAGAAGCAGAAGCAGAAGCAGAAGATTATGAAGGAGAAGCAGAAAGAGAAGCAGAAAGAGAAGCACATCGAGAAGCAGGAGAAGCAGAAGCAGGAGAAGCAGAAGCAGAAGAAACATAGGAAGGAGAAGAAGCAGAAGGAGAAGCAGAAACAGAAGGAAAAGCAGAAAGAGAAGCTGAAGAAGCAGCAGCAGGAGAAGTAGAAGCAGAAGAAGCTGAAGAAGCAGAAACAGAACTTGAAGCAGAAAGAGAAGCAGAAGAAGCAGAATCTGGAGAAGAAAAGGAGAACCAGAAGGAGAAGCAGAAGCAGAAAGAGAAGCAAAAGCAGAAGGAGAAGCAGAAGGGGAAGCAGAAGAAACAGAAGAAGCAGAGGCAGTAGCAGAAGCAGAAGAAGCAGAAGATGCAGAAGGAGAAACAGAAGGAAAAGCAGAAGAACGAGAAGGAGAAGTAGTAGGAGAAACAGAAGGAGAAGCAGAAAGAGAAGCAGAAGAAGGAGCAGGAGAAGGAAAAGCAGCAGGAGAAGCAGAAAGAGCAGCAGAAGGAGAAGCAGGAGATGCAGAAACTTGAGAAGCAGAAGCAGAAGAAACACAAGAAGGACAAGAAGCAGAAGCAGAAGGAGAAGCAGAAACAGAAGGAGAAGCAGGAAGAGAAGGAGGGAAAGCAGAAGAAGCAGAAGCAGGAGAAGCAGAAGCATAAAAATGTGAAGAAGCAGAAGGAGAACCTGAAGCAGAAGGAGAAGCAGGAGAAGCAGAAGAAGCAGAATCTGGAGAAGCAGAAGGAGAAGCAAAAGGAGAAGCAGAAGCAGAAAGAGAATCAAAAGCAGAAGGAGAAGCAGAAGAAACAGAAGAAGTAGAAGCAGTAGCAGTTGTAGCAGAAGCAGAAAGAGAAGCAGAAGGAAAAGCAGAAGAACAAGAAGGAGAAGGGAAACAGAAGGACAAGCAGTAGGAGAATAAGAATGAGAAGCAGAAGAAGGAGAAGCAGAAGCAGAAGAAGATGCAGAAGGAGAAGCAGAAGAAGCAGAACAGAAGGAGAAGCAGGAAAAGCAGAAGAAGCAGAAGCAAAAGGAGAAGCAAAAGAAGGAGAAGGAGAAGCAGAAGCAGAAGCATAAGGACAAGCACAAGCAGAAGGAGGTGCAGAAGGAGAAGCAGGAGAAGCAGGAGAAGCAGAAGCTGAAGGAGAAGCAGAAGTAGGAGAAGGTGAAGGAGGAGAAGCAGAAGGAGAAGCAGAAGCAGAATGAGAAGCAGAAAGAGAAGCAGGAGAAGGACAAGAAGCAGAAGCAGGAGAAGCCGAAAGAGAAGAAGCAGAAGAAGCAGAAACATTAGCAGAAGGAGAAGAAGAAGCAGAAGGAGAAGCAGCAGAAGAAGTAGAACCAGAAATTCAGGCAGGAAAAACAGAAGAAGAAGAAGCAGAAGCAGAAGGAGAAGCAAAAAGAGAAGCACAAGGAGTAGTAAAAGAAGCAGCAGAAGGAGAAGCAGCAGAAGAAGCAGAAAAACAAGCAGGAGAAGCAGAAGCAGAAAGAGAAGTAGAAGCAGAAGAAGCAGAACCAGAAGAAGAAGCAGTAGAAGCATAAGAAGCAGAAGCAGGAGAAGCAGAAGCAGAAGTAGATGAGAAGTATGAGAAGGAGAAGGAAGAGCCGCAGAGCAATAGGAGAAGTAGAAGAGAGCAGAGCAGATGAGAGCAGAAAGAGAGCAGTAGAGAGAGAGCAGAGAGCAGAGCAGCGACGAGAGAGAGAGAGAAGAGAGAGAAGAGAGGAGAGAAGAGAGAGAGGAGAGAGAGAGAGAGA
>NW_012300764.1:0-3468 GCF_000151885.1 Dipodomys ordii | reverse complement strand
CAGAAGAAGCAGAAGTAGAAGCAGAAAGAGGATGAAGAACGAGAAGTAGAAGTAGAATCAGAAGAAACAGAAGAAGAAGAAGCAGAAGAAACAGAAGCAAAAGAAAGAGAAGAAGGAGAAGAGCAGAAGCAGAAGGAGAAGCAGAGGCAGAAGGAGAAGCAGAAAGAGAAGCAGGAGAAGCATAAGAAGCAGGAGAAGCAGAAGAAGAAGACGGAGAAGGCGAAAGAGAAGGATTAGGAGTAGGAGAAGCAAAAGGATAAGCAGAACCAGAAAGAGACGCAGAAGGAGAAGCAGCACGAGAATTAGGAGAACCAGGAGAAGCAGAAGCAGGAGAAGCAGAAGAAACAGAAGACGCAGAAGCAGAATGAGAAGCAGAAGGGGAAATTGAAGCAGAAGCAGAAGGAGAAGCAGAAGAAGGAGAAGGAGAAGCAGAAAGAGAAGCAGAAAGAGAAGCAGAACGAGAAGCAGGAGAAGCAGAAGCAGGAGAAGCAGAAGCAGAAGAAACAGAAGGAGAAGAAGCAGAAGCAGAAAGAGAAGGAAAAGCAGAAAGAGAAGCAGGAGAAGCAGAAGAAACAGCAGCAGGAGAAGCAGAAGCAGAAGAAGCCGAAGAAGCAGAAGCAGAACCTGAAGCAGAAGGAGAAGCAGGAGAAGCAGAAGAAGCAGAATTTGGAGAAGCAGAAGGAGAAGCAGAAGCAGAAAGAGAAGCAAAAGCAGAAGGAGAAGCAGAAGAAACAGAAGAAGCAGAGGCAGTAGCAGAAGAAGCAGAAGATGCAGAAGCAGAAGGAGAAGCAGAAGGAAAAGCAGAAGAACGAGAAGGTGAAGGGGAAATAGAAGGAGAAGCAGAAAGAGAAGCAGAAGTAGAAGCAGGAGATGCAGAAACAGGAGAAGCATAAGCAGAACATACAGGAGAAGGACAAGAAGCAGAAGCAGAAGGAGAAGCAGAAACAGAAGGAGAAGCAGAAAGACAAGGAGGGGAAGCAGAAGAAGCAGAAGCAGGAGAAGCAGAAGCATAAAAATCCGAAGAAGCAGAAGCAGAACCTGAAGCAGAAGGAGAAGCAGGAGAAGCAGAAGAAGCAGAATCTGGAGAAGCAGAATGAGAAGCAGAAGGAGAAGCAGAAGCAGAAAGACAATCAAAAGCAGAAGGAGAAGCAGAAAAAACAGAAGAAGTAGAAGTACTAGCAGTTGTAGCAGAAGCAGAAGGAGAAGCAGAAGGAAAAGCAGAAGAACAAGAAGGAGAAGGAGAAGGAGAAGTAGAAGCAGAAGGAGAAGCAGAAAGAGAAGCAGGTAAAGCAGAATAAGAAGGAGCAGAAGGAGAATCAGAAGGAGAAGCAGAAGAAGGAGAATGAGAAGCAGAAGAAGATGCAGAAGGAGAAGCAGGAGAAGCAGAAGAAGCAGAAGCAGAAGAAGGACAAGCAGAAGAAGCAGAAGCAAAAGGAGAAGCAAAAGAAGGAGAAGGAGAAGCAGAAGCAGAATAAGGACAAGCACAAGCAGAAGGAGATGCAGAAGGAGAAGCAGGAGAAGCAGAATAAGCAGAATCTGAAGTAGAAGAAAGAAAAAAAGCAGAAGAAGCAGAAGAGGAAGCAGCAGGAGAAGCAGAAGCAGAAGAAGGAGAAGGAGAAAGAGAAGGATTTGGAGTAGAAGAAACAGAAGTATAAGCAGAAGCAGAAAGAGAAGGAGTAGGAGAAGCAGGAGAAGCAGAAGGAGGAGAAGCAGAAGCAGAATGAAAAGCAGAAGAAGGAGAAATTGAAACAGAAGAAGATGCAGAAGGAGAAGCAGAAGCAGAAGCAGAAGCAGAAGAAGGAGGAGAAGGAGAAGCAGAAGGAAAATCATAAAGAGAAACAGAAGGTGAAGAAGGAGAAGCAGAAGCGGGAGAAGCAGAAGGAGAAGAAATAGAAGAAGGAGAAGAAGCAGAAGGAGAAGCAGAAACAGAAAGAGATGCAGAAATAGAAGCAGAAGAAGCTGAAGAAGCAGAAGAAGAACCTGAAGCCGAAGGAGAAGCAGAAGAAGCAGAATCTGGAGACGAAGAAGGAGAACCAGAAGGAGAAGCAGAAGCAGAGAGAGAAGCAAAAGCAGAAGGAGGAGAAGCAGAAGAAACAGTAGAAGCAGAAGCAGTAGCAGAAGAAGCTGAAGATGCAGAAGCAGATGGAGAAGCAGAAGGAAAAGCAGAACAAGAAGGAGAAGGAGAAACAGAAGGAGAAGCAGAAGGAGAAGCAGAAGGTGAAGCAGGAAAATGAGAAGAAGCAGTAGCAGACGGAGAAGGAGAAGCAGAATTAGAAGAAGAAGCATAAGGACAATAAGGACAAGCACAAGAAGAAGGAGATGCAGAAGGAGAAGCAGGAGAAGCAGAAGGAGCAGAAACAGAAGGAGTAGAAGAAGAAGCAGAAGCAGAATGAGAAGCAGAAAGAGAAGCAGAAGAAGAGAAGCAGAACGAGAAGCAGGAGAAGCAGAAGAAGAAGAAACAGAAGAAGGAGAAGTAACAGAAGCAGAAGGAGAAGCAGAAGGAGAAGCAGAAAGTGAAGCAGAAACAGAAGGAGAAGCAGAAAGAGAAGGAGGGGAAGCAGAAGAAGCAGAAGCATAAGAATCCGAAGAAGCAGAAGCAGAACCTGAATCAGGAGAAGTAGAAGAAGCAGAATCTGGAGAAGCAAAATGAGAAGCAGAATGAGAAGCAGAAGCAGAAGCAGAAAGAGAATCAAAAGCAGAAGTAGAAGCAGAAGAAACAGAAGAAGCAGAAGCAGTAGTCGTTGTAGCAGAAGCAGAAGGAGAAGCAGTAGGAAAAGCAGAAGAACGAGAAGGAGAAGTAGAAGCAGAAGGAGAATCAGAAGGAGAAGGAGAAGAAGGAGAAGGAGAAGCAGAAGCAGAAGAAGAGAGCAGAAGGAGAAGCAGAAGCAGAAGAAGATGCAGAAGGAGAAGCAGAAGAAGCAGAAGCAGAAGAAGAAGCTGAAGTAGGAGAAGGAGAAGGAGAAGAAAGGGCAGCAGAAGCAATAGGAAAAGCAGAAGGAGAAGCAGAAGAATGAGAAGAAGAAAGAGAAGCAGGAAAAGCACAAATGCAGAATCAGGAGAAGCAGCAGCAGGAGAAGCAGAAGCAGAAGAAGATGCAGAATGAGAAGCTGGAGAAGCAGAAGAAGCAGAAGCAGAAGGAGAAGCAGAAGTAGGAGAAGGAGAAGGAGAAGGAAGGGCAGCAGAAGCAATAGGAGAAGCAGAAGGAGAATCAGAAGGAGAAGCACAAGCAGAAAGAGAAGCAGTAGAAGCAGAAGAAGCAGGAAAAGCAGAAGCAGAAGAAGAATAAGAAGAAGAAGAAGAAGAAGAAGATGAAGAAGAAGAAGAAGAAGAAGAAGAAGAAGATGAGGATGATGAAGAGGAAGCATCAGCATAATGATGACGAGGATGTATAAGACGAATGATGTATGATGAAGAGAAGTAGGAAGTCAGGAAGTCATACTGAGAAGTCATAATGAGAAGCAGTAGAAG
>NW_012300763.1:0-3468 GCF_000151885.1 Dipodomys ordii | reverse complement strand
CCGCTGTGTCCCGCTGTGTCCCCCGCTGTGCCCCGCAGTGTCCTGCTGTGTCCCGCTGTGTCCTCGCTGTGTCCCACTGTGTCCCCGCTGTTTCCCCGCTGGGTCCTGCTGTTTCCCGCTGGGTCCCGCTGGGTCCCCCGCTTTGTCCCGCTGTGTCCCCGCAGTGTGCCCGCTGTGTCCCGCTGTGTCCCGCTGTGTTCCGTGGTGTCCCGCTTTGTCCCCCGCTGTGGCCTCCCTGAGCCACCTCTGTGTCCCCGCTGTGTCCCGCTGTGTCCTCGCTGTGTCCGCCTCTGTCTCCCGCTCTGTCCACCGCTGTGTCTCACGCTTTGTCCCCGCTGGGTCCCGCTGTGTCCCGCTCTGTCCCCCACTTTGTCCCCCGCTGAGTCCTCTATGTGTCGCCACTGTGTCCCGCTGTGTCCTCGCTGTGTCCCCTGCTATCTCCCGCTTTGTCCCACGCTGTGTCCCGCTGTGTCCCGCTGTGTCCTCGCTGTGTCCCCGGCTGTGTCCTGCTGTGTTCCCGCTGTGTCCCAAGCTGTGCCCCGCTGTGTCCGTGTCTGGTTGCTGGGTGCCCCGCTGTGTCCTGCTGGGTGCCGCTGTGTCCCCGCTGTGTCCCCGCTGTGTCCTCGCTGTGTCCCACTGTGTCTACTGCTGTGTCCCCACTGTGTCCCGCTGTGTCTCGCTGTGTTCCGCTGTGTCCTCGCTGTTTCCCACGCTGTGTTCTGCTGTGTCCCGTTGTATACCCAGCTGTGTGCCCCGCTGTGTCCCGCTGTGTCCCCACTTTATCGACACTGTGTCCCGCTTGTTCCCGCTGTGTCCTCGCTGTGTTCCCCGCTGTGTCCCGCTGTTTACCCGTCTGTGTCCCCCGCTGTGTCCCGCTGTGTCCCCGCTGTGTCCCGCTGTGTCCCCTGCTGTGTCCCTGCTGTGTCCCGCTGTGTCCTGCTGTGTCCCGCTGTGACCGTGTTGAGTCCCGCTATATCCCCGCTGTGTCCCGCTTTTTCATTGCTGTGTCCCACGCTATGTCCCGCTGTGTCCCCCTCTGTGTCCCGCTGTGTCTCCTGCTGTGTCCCTGCTGTGTCCCGCTGTGTTTTGCTGTGTCACGCTGTGTCCCCACTGTGTCTCCCGCTGTGTCCCGCAGTTTCCTCGCTGTGTCCCTCACTGTGTCCTGCTTTTTCCACTGCAGTGTCCCGCTGTGTACCCATTTGTGTCCCCCGCTGTGTCCCCTGCTGTGTCCCGCTTTGTCCCCTGCTGTGTCCCTGCTGTGCTCCGCTGTGTACCGCTGTGTCTCGCTGTGTACTGCTGTGTCCCCCGCTGAGTCCTGCTGTGTCCCCGCTGTGTCCCAATGTGTCCTCGCTGTGTCCCCCGCTGTGTCCCGCTGTGTCCCCCCTGTGTCCCCCGCTGTGTCCCGCTGAGTCCCTCTGTGTCCCCTGCTGTGTACCCTGCTCTGTCCCACTGTGTCCCCCGCTGTGTCCCGCTTTGTCATCGCTGTGTCCCCCGCTGTGTCCCGCTGTGTCCCACTGTGTCCTGTTGTGTCCCGCTATGTCCCCCACTGTGTCCCGTTGTGTCCCCAGCTGTGTACCCCGCTGTGTCCCGCTGTATCCCCGCTCTATCGATGCTGTGTCCCTCGCTGTTTCCCGCTGTGTCCCCCGCTGTGTCCCGCTGTGTTCTCCCTGTGGCCCCGCTGTGTCCCGCTGTGTCCCCGGTTGTGTCCTGCTGGGTCCCCTGCTGTGTCACTGCTGTGTCCCGCTGTGTTCCACTGTGTCCCGCTGTGTCCTTGCTGTGTCTCCCGCAGTGTCCCGCAGTGTCCTCGCTGTGTCCCCCACTGTGTCCTGCTTTGTCCACTGCTGTGTCCCGCTGTGTACCCCTCTGTGTCACCCGCTCTGTCCCTGCTGTGAACCGCTGTGTCCCGCTGTGTCCCGCTGTGTACTGTTATGTCCCCCGCTGAGTCCCGCTGTGTCCCCGTTGTGTCCCAATGTGTCTTCGCTGTGTCCCCCCTGTGTCCCTCTGTGTCCCCCCTGTGTCCCCCGCTGTGTCCCGCTGTGTCCCTCTGTGTCCCCTGCTGTGTCCCCTGCTCTGTCCCACTGTGTCCCCCGCTGTGTCCCTGCTGTGTCCCCGCTGTGTCCCGCTGTGTCCCGCTGTGTCCCCCTCTGATTCCCGCTGTGTCCCAGATGTGTCCCGCTGTGTCCTCGCTGTGTCCCCTGCTGTGTCCCCTTTGTCCCCCCTGTGTCCCCCGCTGTGTCCCGCTGTGTCCCCCGCTGTGTCCCGCTTTGTCCCCTGCTGTGTCCCCGCTGTGTCCCGCTGTGTCCTGCTGTGTCCCGCTGTGACCGTGTTGAGTCCCGCTATATCCCCGCTGTGTCCCGCTTTGTCATCGCTGTGTCCCCCGCTGTGTCCCACTGTGTCCCGCTGTGCCCCCGCTGTGTCCCGCTGTGTCCCCCTCTGTGTCCCGCTGTGTACCCCTCTGTGTCCCCCGCTGTGTCCCCCGCTGTGTCCCACTGTGTCCCTCTTTGTCTCCCCCTGTGTCCCTGCTGTGCTCCGCTGTGTACCGCTGTGTCTCGCTGTGTACTGCTGTGTCCCCCGCTGAGTCCTGCTGTGTCCCCGCTGTGTCCCAATGTGTCCTCGCTGTGTCCCCCGCTGTGTCTCGCTGTGTCCACCCTGTGTCCCCCGCTGTGTCCCGCTGGGTCCCTCTGTGTCCCCTGCTGTGTACCCTGCTCTGTCCCACTGTGTCCCCCCCTGTGTCCCGCTTTGTCATCGCTGTGTCCCCCGCTGTGTCCCGCTGTGTCCCACTGTGTCCTGTTGTGTCCCGCTATGTCCCACACTGTGTCCCGTTGTGTCCCCACCTGTGTACCCCTCTGTGTCCCGCTGTGTCCCCGCTATATCGATGCTGTTTCCCTTGCTGTTTCCCGCTGTGTCCCCCGCTGTGTCCTGCTGTGTCCTCCCTGTGGCCCCGCTGTGTCCCGCTGTGTCCCAGTTTGTGTCCCGCTGGGTCCCCTGCTGTGTCACTGCTGTGTCCCGCTGTGTTCCACTGTGTCCCGCTGTGTCCTTGCTGTGTCTCCCGCAGTGTCCCGCAGTTTCCTCGCTGTGTCCCCCACTGTGTCCTGCTTTGTCCACTGCTGTGTCCCGCTGTGTACCCCTCTGTGTCACCCGCTCTGTCCCTGCTGTGACCGGCTGTGTCCCGCTGTGTCCTGCTGTGTACTGCTGTGTCCCCCACTGAGTCCCGCTGTGTCCCCGCTGTGTCCCAATGTGTCCTCGCTGTGTCCCCACTTTGTCCCACTGTGTCCCCCCTGTGTCCCCCGCTGTGTCTCACGCTTTATCCTGCCTGTGTCCCACTCTGTCCCGCTGTGTCCACAGCTGTGCCCACACTGTGTCCCGTTGTGTCTACAGCTGTGTACCCCGCTGTGTCCCGCTGTGTCCCCGATGTATCGACGCTGTGTCCCACTGGGTCATGCTGTGTCCTACCTGTATTCCCCGCTG
>NW_012300762.1:0-3469 GCF_000151885.1 Dipodomys ordii | reverse complement strand
GCATGGGACACAGCGAGGACACAGCGGGACACAGCGGGACACAGCGAGACACAGCAGGGACACAGCAGTAGACACAGCGGGACACACTGGGGGACACAGTGGGACACAGCAGGACACAGCGGGAATCAGTGGCGGCCACAGCAGTACACAGCGGGACACATAGGGACACAGCGGGGGACACAGAGGGGGACACAGAGGGGTACACAATGGGACACAGCGGGGAACCCAGCGAGTACACAGCGGGACCGAGCGGGACACAGCGTCGATAAAGCAGGGACACAGCGGGACACAGCGGGGTACACAGCTGGGGACACAAAGGGACACATCTGGGGACACAGCAAGGACACAGCGGAACACAGCGTGGGACACAGTGAGGACACAGCGGGACACAGCAAGACACAGCAGGGACACAGAAGTAGACACAGCGGGGGACACAGCGGGACACAGTGGGGGACACAGCAAGGACACAGCGGGACCCAGCGGGAAACAGCGTCGATACAGCGGGGACACAGCGGGACACAGCGGAGTACACAGCTGGAGACACAACGGGACACAGTGGGGGACACAGAGGGGTACACATCAGGCACAACAGGGAACACAGCGAGGACACAACGGGACCCAGCAGGACACAGCGTCGATGCAACGGGAACATAGCGGGACACACCTGGGTACACAGCTGGCGTCACAACGGGACACAGCGGGGGACACAACAAGGACACAGCAGGACACAGCGTGGGACACAGCGGGACACAGCGGGACACAGAGGGGGACACAACGGGACACAGTGGGGGACACAGCTAGGACACAGCGGGGACACAGCGGGACACAGCGGGTTACACAGCTGGGGACACAAAGTGACACATCGGGGGACACAGTGAGGACACAGCGGAACACAGCGTGGACACAGCGAGGACACAGTGGGACACAGCGGGACACAGCGGGTCACAGCGGGGACACAGTGGGACTCAGCGGGGGCCACAGCAGTATACCCGGGACACAGCGGGACACAGCGGGGGACTAAGCGGGACACAGAGGGGGACACAGAGGGGTACACAATGGGACACAGCGGGGAATACAGCGAGGTCACAGCGGGACCCAGCGGGACACAGCGTCTATAAAGCGTGGACACAGTGTGATCCAGCGGGTGTACACAGCTGTGTGACACGAAGTGACACATCGGGGGACACAGCGAGGACTCGGCAGAACACAGCGTGGGACACAGCGAGGACACAGCGGGACACAGAGGGACACAGCAGGACACAGCAGGGACACAGCAGTAGACACAGCGGGACACAGCGGGGGACAAAGCGGGACACATGGGGGACACAGCGAGGACACAGCGGGACACAGCATCGAAACAATGGGGACACAGCGGGACACAGCGGAGTACACAGCTGGGAACACAACGGGACACAGCAGGGGACACAGCGAGGACACAGCCGAACACAGCGTCGGACACAGCGAGGACACAGCAGGGACATAGCAGGGACACATCAGTGGACACAGCGGGACACAACGGGACACAGCGTTAAACAGCGGGACACAGTGGGACACAGCGGGGACAAAGCGTGAGACACATCGGTGACCAGAGCAGGAGACAGCGTGGGACACAGCGAGGACACAGCGGGACACAGCGGGGACACAGCAGGGACTCAGCGGGGGACACAGCGGGGCCATGGCGGGACACCACGAAACACAGCGGGACACAGCTGGAAACAGCGGTGACCCTACAGGGACACAGCGGGGGACACAGCGAGGACACAGCGGAACACAGCGTGGGACAAAGCGAGGACACAGAGGGACACAGCGGGACACAGCAGGGACACAGCAGTAGACACAGCGGGACACAACAGGGGACACAGCGGGACACAGCGGGGACACAGGGAGGACACAGCGGGACACAGCAGGGACACAGCGGGGACTCCCCGGGGGACACAGCGGGGGACATAGCGGGACACCACGCGACACAGCGGGACACATCGGGGACACTGCGGGAACATAGCGGGACACAGTAGGGTACACAGCGGGACACAGTGGGATACAGCGGGGGACAAAGCTGGGACACAGCGGGACACAGCGCGGGACACAGCGAGGACACAGCGGGACACAGCGTGGGACAAAGCGGGAGACAGCGGGGGACACAACGAGGACACAGCGGGACACAGCGGGGACACAGAGGGGACTCAGCAGGGGACACAGCTGGGGACAGAGAATGACACCACGGGACAGTGTGACACAGAGGAACACAGCGGAGACACTGCGGGGACACAGCGAGGCAAAGCGGGGGACACAGCAGGACACAGCGGGACACAGCGGGGGACACAGCGGGGAACAGATAGGGGACACAGCAGGACACAGCTGGGACACAGCTGGACACAGCGGGGTACACAGCGGGACACATCGGGACACAGCGGGACATAGCGGGGACACAGCGGGACACAGTGGGACACAGCAGGGGGCACACCCGGACACAATGGGGGACACAGCGAGGTGACAGCGGGACACAGCGTGGGACAGCGGAGGACACAGCGGGACACAGCGGGGACATAGCAGTGGACACACCAGGACACAGCGGGGGACACAGCGGGACACAGTGGGGGACACAGCGTGACACAGCAGGGGACAAAGGGAGGACACAGCGGGACACAGTGGGATCCAGCGGGGACACAGGGAGGACACAGAGGGACACAGTGGGGGACACAGCGGGTCACAGCAGGGGACACAGGGAGCATACAGTGGGACACAGCGGGGACACAGCGGGGACTCAACCGGGGAAACAGCGGGGGACAAAGTGGGACACCAAGGGACACAGTGTGACACAGCGGGACACACCAGGGTACACAGCTGGCGTCACAACGGGACACAGCTGGGGACACAACGAGGACAAAGCGGAACACAGCGTGGGACACAGCAAGGACACAGAGGGGACACAGCAGGGACACAGCGGGAGACACAGCGGGACATAGCGGGACACAGCGGGACATAGCGGGACACAGCGGGACACAGCAGGGACACAGCAGTAGACACAGCGGGACACACCGGGGGACACAGTTTGACACAGCGGGACACATCTGGGACACAGCAGGACTCAGCAGGGGCCACAGCAGTACACCAGGGGCACAGCGGGACACAGCGGGGGACACAGCGGGACACAGAGGGGGATACGAGGGGTACACAGTGGGACACAGCGGGGAACACAGCGAGGTCACAGCGGGACCCAGCGGGACACAGCGTCGATAAAGCGGGGACACAGTGGGACACAGCGGGGTCCACAGCTGGGGACACAAAGTGACACATCGGGGGACACAGCGAGGACACAGCGGAACACAGCGTGGGACAAAGCGAGAACACAGCGGGACACAGAGGGACACAGCAGGACACAGCAGGGACACAGCAGTAGACACAGCGGGACACAGTGGGGGACACAGCGGGACACATGGGGGACACAGCGAGGACACAGCGGGACTGA
>NW_012300761.1:0-230 GCF_000151885.1 Dipodomys ordii | reverse complement strand
TCCCGGTAGGGTTCCTCCCTGGACGCATGCGCCTTGAGGGGGAAAAGCTCATGCTTGTAGGAGACTACAATTCCCAGAAGCCCATGCTAGAAGAAAAAAAACACCATTCCGTGTGTGGCGCGCCGTGGGAGGTGGGGGGGGTGAGGGGTGATCGCTATTATTCCCCTCGCTCCACTTGGGTTTTTGTAATTTCTTACATGTTCTTGAAAAAAAAAAATAAAAAAAAAAAA
>NW_012300760.1:0-3470 GCF_000151885.1 Dipodomys ordii | reverse complement strand
CCCGCTGTTTCCCGCTTTGTCCCTGCTGTGACCCTCTCTGTCCCCGCTGTATTGACGCTGTGTCCCGGTGTGTCCCGCTGTGTCCGCGCTGTGTTCCCGGCTGTGTCCCGCTGTGTACCCCTCTGTGTCCCCCGCTGTGTCCCGCTGTGTCCCCTCTCTGTCCCCTGCTGTCCTCCGCTGTGTCCACCGCTGTGTCTCGCTGTGTCGCCCACTGTCTCCCGCTGTGCCCCTGCAGTGTCCCCGCTGTGTCCCACTGTGTCACACTGTGTCCCGTGTTGTCCCGCTTTGACCCCCGCTGTGACCTCGCAGTGCTTCCCGGTGTGTCCCCGCTGTGTTCCCCGCTGTGTCCCGCTGTGTCCCCCGTTGTGTCCACCGCTGTGTCCTCGCTGTGTCCCCCGCTGTGTCCCGCTATGTCCTCGCTGGGTCCCCCGCTGTGTCCCGCTGTGTTCCCCGCTGTGTCCCGCTGTGTCCGACTGTCCCGCTGTGTTCCCCGCTGTGTCCCGCTGTGTCCGACTGTGTCCCGCTCTGTCCCCGCTGTGTCCCGCTGTGTCCTGCTGTGTCCTCGCTGTGTCCCACGCTGTGTTCCGCTGTGTCCCCCGCTGTGTCCCGCTGTGTCCCGCTGTGTCCCGCTGTGTCCCCGCTGTGTCCCGCTGTGTCCCCCGCTGTGTCCCGCTGTGTCCCGCTGTGTCCCTGCTGTGACCCTCTCTGTCCCCGCTGTATTGACGCTGTGTCCCGGTGTGTCCCGCTGTGTCCGCGCTGTGTTTCCGGCTGTGTCCCGCTGTGTACCCCTCTGTGTCCCCTGCTGTGTCCCGCTGTGTCCCCTCTCTGTCCACTGCTGTCCCCCACTGTGTCCCCCGCTCTGTCTCACTGTTTCACCCGCTTTGTCCCGCTGTGCCCCTGCAGTGTCCCCGCTGTGTCCCACTCTGTCACACTGTGTCCCGTGTTGTCCCGTTTTGTCCCCCGCTGTGACCTCACAGTGTTTCCCGCTGTGTCCCGCTGTGTCCTCGCTGTGTTCCCCTCTGTGTCCCGCTGTGTCCCCCGTTGTGTCCACCGCTGTGTCCCGCTGTGTCCTCGCTGGGTCCCACGCTGGGTCCCGCTGTGTCCCCCGCTGTGTCCCGCTGTGTCCGACTCTGTCCCCGCTGTGTCCCGCTGTGTCCCCGCTGTGTGCCCGCTGTGTCCCGCTGTGTACCCCGCTGTGTCCAGTTGTGTCCTTTTGTGTCACGCTGTTTCCCCGCTGTGTCCCTGCTGTGTCCCTCTGTGTACCCCGCTGTGTCCAGCTTTGTCCTCGCTGTGTCTCGCTGTGTCCCACGCTCTGTCCCACACTGTGTCCCGACGTGTCCTCCGCTGTGTCCCGCAGTGTCCCCCGCTGTGTCCCACTGTGTACCCCGCTGAGTCACCGCTGTGTCACCGCTGTGTCCCACTGTTTCCTCGCTGTGTCCCCTGCTGTTTCCCTCTCTGTCCCTCGCTGTGTCTCACGCTTTGACCCCGCTGTGTCCCACTGTGTCCCGCTGTGCCCCCACTGTGTCCCGTTGTGTCCACAGTGTGTAACACGCTGTGTAACGCTGCCTCCCCGCTGTATCGACGCTGGGTCCCGTTGTGTCCCGCTTTGTCCTCGCTGTGTTCCCCACTGTGTCCCGCTGTGTCCCCCGCTGTGTCCTCGCTGTGTCCCCTGTTGTGTCCCGCTGTGTCCTCACTGGGTAGCCCACTGTGTCCCGCTGTGTCCCCGCTTTCCCCCGCTGTGTCCCGCTGTGTCCCCCGCTTTATCTTGCTGTGTCCCGCAGTGTCCCCGCTGTGTCCCGCTGTGTAACACTGTGTCCCGTGGTGTCCCACTTTGTCCCACGTTGTGTCCCCAGCTGCGTCCCCTCTGTGTCGCCGCGCTGTCCCCTCTCTGTCCTCTGCTGTCCCCCGCTGTGTCGCCCGTTGTGTCCCCCGCTGTGACCCGCTGTGTCCCGCTGTGTCCCCCGCTGTGTCCCCACTGTGTTCCCCCTGTGTCCCACTGTGTACCCCGCTGTGTCCAGCTGTGTTCCCGCTGTGTCCCGCTGTGACCCGCTGTGTTCCCAGCTGTGTCCCGCTGTGTACCCCTCTGTGTCCCCCTGCGTGTCCCGCTGTGTTCCCCGCTGTGTCCCGCTGTGTCCCGCTGTGTCCCCCGCTGTGTCCCTGCTGTGTCCCCGCTGTGTCCTGCTGTATACTGCTGTGTCCCCCGCTGAGTCCCGCTGTGTCCCCGCTGTGTCCCGCTGTGTTCCCCATGTGTCCCCCGCTGTGTCCCACCGTGTCCCACTGTGTACCCCACTGTTTCCCCCGCTGTGTCCGGCTGTGTCCCCCGCTGTGTGCCGCTGTGTCCCGCTATGTCCCCCGCTTTGTCCTGCTGTGTCCCTGCAGTGTCCCCGCTGTGTCCCGCTGTGTCACACTGTGTCCCGTGGTGTCCCACTTTGTCCCCCGCTGTTTCCCCCGCTGTGTCCTCCGCTGAGTCCCCTCTGTATCGACGCTGTGTCCCGCTGTGTCCCGCTGTGTCCTCGCTGTGTTCCCCGCTGTGTCCCGCTGTGTCCCCTGCTGTGTCCCCCGCTGTGTCTTCGCTGTGTCCCCCGCTGTGTCCCGCTGTGTCATCGCTGGGTCCCCCGCTGTGTCCCGCTGTGTCCCCCACTGTGTCCCGCTGTGTCCGACTGTGTCCCGCTCTGTCCCCGCTGTGTCCCGCTGTGTCCCACTGTGTGCCCGCTGTGTCCCGCTGTGTACCCCGCTGTGTCCAGCTGTGTCACCGAGATGTCCCGCTGTGGCCCTACTCTGTCTCCGCTCTGTCCCATGCTTTGTTCCGCTGTGTCCCGCTGTGTCCCCCGCTTTGTCCTACTGTGTCCCCACAGTGTCCCGCTGTGTCCCGCTATGTCTCACTGTGTCCCGTGGTGTCCCTCTTTGTCCCCCGCTGTGTCCCCCACTGAGTCCCCTCTGTGTGGCCGCTGTGTCCTGCTGTGTGCTCGCTGTGTCCCCCGCTGTCTCCCGCTTTGTCCCCCGCTGAGTTCCGCTGTGTCCCGCTGCGTCCTCGCTGTGTCCCCCGCTGTGTCCCCGTTATGTCCCCAGCTGTGTTCCGTTGTGTACCGCTCTGTACCCCGCTGTGTCTCGCTATGTTCCCGCAGTGTCCCGCTGTGTCCCGCTGTGTCCTCGCTGTGTCCCCCGCTGTGTCCTGTTGTGTCCCCAGCTGTGTACCTCGCTGTGTCCCGCTGTGTCCCCGCTGTATCGAGGCTGGGTCGCGCTGGGTCCCGCTGTGTCCTCCCTGTGTCCCCCGCTGTGTCCCGCTGTGTCCGCCATTGTGTCCCGCTGTGTCTACTGCTTTGTCCCCACTGTGTCCCGCTGTGTCCCGCTGTGTCCTCGCTGTGTCCCACGCTGTGTTCCGCTGTGGCCTCGCTTTTTTCCCCGCTGTGTCCCGCTGTGTACCCCTCTTTGTCCCCCGCTGTGTCTCGCTGTGTCCCCCGCTGTGTCCA
>NW_012300759.1:0-3470 GCF_000151885.1 Dipodomys ordii | reverse complement strand
GCAGAAGGAGAAATTGAAGCAGAAGCAGGAGAAGCAGAAGCAGAAGGAGAAGCAGAAGAAGGAGAAGGAGAGTAGAAAGAGAAGCAGAACGAGAAGCAGGAGAAGCAGAAGCAGGAGAAGCAGAAGCAGAAGAAACAGAAGGAGAAGAAGCAGAAGCAGAAGCAGAAACAGAAGGAAAAGCAGAAAGAGAAGCAGGAGAAGCAGAAGAAGCAGCAGCAGGAGAAGCAGAAGCAGAAGAAGCCGAAGAAGCAGAAGCAGAACCTGAAGCAGAAGGAGAAACAGGAAAAGCAGAAGAAGCAGAATCTGGAGAAGCAGAAAGAGAAGCAAAAAGAGAAGCAGAAGGAGAAGTAGAAGAAGCAGCAGAAGGAGAAGTAGAAGAAGCAGCAGTAGGAGAAGCAGCAGAAGAAGCAGAAAAACAAGCAGGAGAAGCAGAAGCAGAAAGAGAAGTAGAAGCAGAAGAAGCAGAAGAAGTAGAAGCACAAGAAGAAGCAGTAGAAGCATAAGAAGCAGAAGCAGGAGAAGCAGAAGCAGAAGAACAAGAAGAAGATTAAGAAGCTGAAGCAGAAGCAGAGGGAGAAACAGAAAAATGAGAAGGAGCAGCAGAAGGTGAAGCAGAAGGAGATGGAGAAGCAGAAAGAGAAGCAGAAACAGAAGGAGAAGAAGAAGGATTAGTTGGAGATTCAGAAGAAGCAGAAGCAGAAAGAGAAGCAGAAGAAGGAGAAGGATAAGCAGAAGCAGAGGAAAGGAAGGAGAAGCAGACGAAGCAGTAGAAGCAGAAGCGGGAGAAGCAGAAGCAGAAGCAGAAGCAGAAGCAGAAGCAGAAGCAGAAGCAGAAGCAGAAGTAGAAGAAGTAGAAGAAGAAGAAGAAGAAGAAGAAGAAGAAGAAGAAGAAGAAGAAGATGAAGAAGAAGAAGAAGAAGAAGAAGAAGAAAGAGAAGAAGGAGAAGGAGCAGAAGGAGAAGCAGAAGCAGAAGGAGAAGCAGAAAGAGAAGGAGAAGAAGCAGTAGCAGGAGAAGCAGAAGCACAAGAAACAGAAGAAGCTGAAGAAGCAGAAGCAGGACCTGAAGCAGAAGAAACAGAACAAGCAGAAGAAGCAGTAGCAGAAGCAGAACGAGAAGCAGAAGGAGAAGGAGAAAGAGAAGGATTAGGAGTAGGAAGAGCAGAAGGAGAATCAGAAGCAGAACGAGAAGCAGAAGGAGCAGCAGAAGGAGAAGCAGAAAGAGAAGCAGAAGGAGAAGCAGAAGAAGGAGAAGCAGGAGCAGAAGAAGCAGCAGAAGGAGAAGCAGAAGCAGAAGAAGATGCAGAAGGAGAAGCAGGAGAAGCAGAAGAAGCAAAAGCAGAAGGAGAAGCAGAAGTAGGAGAAGGAGAAGGAGAAGGAAGGGCAGCAGAAGCAATAGGAGAAGCAGAAGGAGAAGCAGAAGCAGAATGAGAAGCAGAAAGAGAAGCAGAAGAAGCAGGAAAAGCAGAAGCAGAAGAAAGAGAAGAAGAAGAAGAAGAAGAAGAAGAAGAAGAAGAAGAAGAAGAAGAAGAAGAAGAAGAAGAAGAAGAAGAAGAAGAAGAAGAAGAAGAAGAAGAAGAAGAAGGAGAAGCATAAGGAGAAGCAGAAGAAGCAGAAGCAGGAGAAGCAGAAGCAGGAGAAGCATTAGATAAAGAATAAGCAAAAGAAGCAGAAGCAGAAGCAGTGGGGGAAGCAGAAGAAGGAGAAGGAGAAGGAGCAGCAGAAGGAGAAGCAGAAGCAGAAAGAGAATCAGAAACAGAACGAGAATAAGAAGGAGAAGCGGGAGAATCAGAAGAAGCTGAAGTAGAAGCAGAAAGAGAAGGAGAAGAAGGAGAAGCAAAAGTAGAATCAGAAGAAACAGAAGATGAAGAAGCAGAAGAAACAGAAGCAAAAGAAACAGAAGAAGGAGAAGAGCAGAAGCAGAAGCAGAAGGAGAAGCAAAAGCAGAAGGAGAAGCAGAAAGAGAAGCAGGAGAAGCAGAAGAAGCAGGAGAAGCAGATGCAGAAGAAACAGGAGAAGCCGAAGAAGCAGAAGCAGAATCTGAAGCAGAAGGAGAAACAGAAGAAGCACAATCTGAAGCAGAAGCAGAAGAAACAGAAATAGTAGAATAAGCAGAAGCAGAAGCACCAGGAGAAGCAGAAGAAGAAGAAGAAGAAGAAGAAGAAGAAGAAGAAGAAGGAGAAGGCGAAAGAGAAGGATTAGGAGTAGGAGAAGCAAAAGGATAAGCAGAAGCAGAAAGAGACGCAGAAGGAGAAGCAGCACGAGAAGTAGGAGAAGCTGGAGAACCAGAAGCAGGAGAAGCAAAAGTAAGAGAAGACGCAGAAGCAGTAGGAGAAGTAGAAGGAGAAATTGAAGCAGAAGCAGAAGCAAAAGGAGAAGCAGAAGAAGGAGAAGGAGAAGGAGAAGCAGAAAGAGAAGCAGAACGAGAAGCATGAGAAGCAGAAGCAGGAGAAGCAGAAGCAGAAGAAAGAGAAGAAGGAGAAGAAGCAGAAGCAGAAGGAGAAGCAGAAACAGAAGGAAAAGCAGAAAGAGAAGCAGGAGAAGCAGAAGAAGAAGCAGCACGAGAAGCAGAAGAAGCAGAAGCCGAAGAAGCAGAAGCAGAATCTGACGCAGAAGGAGAAACACAAGAAGCACAATCTGAAGCAGAAGCAGAAGAAACAGAAATAGTAGAATAAGCAGAAGGAGAAGCACCATGAGAAGCAGGAAAAGCAGAAGGAGAAGGCGAAAGAGAAGGATTAGGAGTAGGAGAAGCAAAAGGATAAGCAGAAGCAGAAAGAGACGCAGAAGGAGAAGCAGCACGAGAAGTAGGAGAAGCAGAAGAAACAGAAGACGCAGAAGCAGAATGAGAATCAGAAGGAGAAATTGAAGCAGAAGCAGAAGGAGAATCAGAAGCAGAAGGAGAAGGAGAAGGAGAAGCAGAAAAAGAAGCAAAACGAGAAGCAGGAGAAGCAGAAGCAGGAGAAGCAGAAACAGAAAAAAGAGAAGAAGGAGAAGAAGCAGAAGCAGAAGGAGAAGCAGAAACAGAAGGAAAAGCAGAAAGAGAAGCACGAGAAGCACAAGAAGCAGCAACAGGAGAAGCAGAAGCAGAAGAAGCCGAAGAAGCAGAAGCAGAACCTGAAGCAGAAGGATAAGCAGGAGAAGCAGAAGAAGCAGAATCTGGAGAAGCAGAAGGAGAAGCAGAAGCAGAAAGAGAAGCATAAGCAGAAGGAGAAGAGGAGGAGAAGCAGAAGAAACAGAAGAAGCAGAGACAGTAGCAGAAGAAGCAGAAGATGCAGAAGCAGGAGGGGAAGCAGAAGGAAAAGCAGAAGAACGAGAAGGAGAAGGAGAAACAGAAGGAGAAGCAGAAAGAGAAGCAGAAGAAGGAGCAGGAGAAGGAATAGCAGCAGGAGAAGCAGAAAGAGCAGCAGAAGAAGAAGCAGGAGATGCAGCAACAGGAGAAGCAGAAGCAGAAGAAGCAGGAGAAGGACATGAT
>NW_012300758.1:0-3470 GCF_000151885.1 Dipodomys ordii | reverse complement strand
TTCTTCTTCTTCTTCTTCTCTTTCTTCTGCTTCTGCTTTTCCTGCTTCTTCTGCTTCTACTGCTTCTCTTTCTGCTTCTCATTCTGCTTCTGCTTCTCCTTCTGCTTCTCCTATTGCTTCTGCTGCCCTTCCTTCTCCTTCTCCTTCACCTACTTCTGCTTCTCCTTCTGCTTCTGCTTCTTCTGCTTCTCCTGCTTCTCGTTCTGCATCTTCTTCTGCTTCGGCTTCTCCTGCTGCTGCTTCTCCTGCTTCTGCATTTGTGCATTTCCTGCTTCTCTTTCTTCTCCTCATTCTTCTGCTTCTCCTTCTGCTTCTACTATTGCTTCTGCTGCCCTTCCTTCTCCTTCTCCTTCTCCTTCTTCTGCTTCTTCTTCTGCTTCTGCTTCTTCTCCTTCTCCTGCTTCTCCTTCTGCATCTTCTTCTGCTTCTGCTTCTCCTTCTGCTGCTTCTTCTGCTTCTGCTTCTCCTTCTCCTTCTTCTGCTTCTCCTTCTGCTTCTCCTTCTGCTTCTCCTTCTCCTTCTCGTTCTTCTGCTTTTCCTACTGCTTCTCCTTCTGCTTCTGCTACAACGACTACTGCTTCTGCTTCTTATGTTTCTTCTGCTTCTACTTCTGCTTTTGATTCTCTTTCTGCTTCTGCTTCTCCTTCTGCTTCTCCTTCTGCTTCTCCAGATTCTGCTTCTTCTACTTCTCCTGCTTCAGGTACTGCTTCTGCTTCTTCGGATTCTTATGCTTCTGCTTCTTCTGCTTCCCCTCCTTCTCTTCCTGCTTCTCCTTCTGTTTCTGCTTCTCTTTCTGCTTCTCCTTCTGCTTCTCCTTCTGCTACTTCTCCTTCTTCTGTTTCTTCTACTTCTGCTTCTCCTGCTCCTCGTTCTGCTTCTCTTCGTCTGCTTCTCTTTCTGCTTCTGCTTCTGCTTCTTCTGCTTCTTCTTCTTCTTCTACTCCTTCTGTTTCTGCTTCTTCTGCTTCTCCTGCTTCTCCTTCTGCATCTCCTTCTGCTTGTGCTTGTCCTTATTCTTCTTCTTCTACTTCTGCTTCTCCTTCTCCGACTGCTACTGCTAATTCTCCTTTTCCTGCTTCTCCTTCTGCTTCTCCTTCTGCTTCTCCTTCTGTTTCTCCTTCTCCTTCTTGTTCTGCTTTTCCTTCTGCTTCTCCTTCTGCTTCTGCATCTTCAGCTTCTTCTGCTACTGCTTCTGCTTCTTCTGTTTCTTCTGCTTCTCCTTCTGCTTTTGCTTCTCTTTCTGCTTCTGCTTCTCCTTCTGGTTCTCCTTCTTCTTCTCCAGATTCTGCTTCTTCTGCTTCTCCTGCTTCTCCTTCTGCTTTATGTTCTGCTTTTGCTTCTTCGGCTTCTTCTGCTTCTTTTTCTGCTTCTCCTTCTGTTTCTTCTTCTCTTTCTGCTTCTGCTTCTTCTCCTTCTTCTATTTCTTCTGATTCTGCTTCTCCTGCTTCTGCTTCTCCTGCTTCTGCTTCTCCAGCTTCTCCTTCTGTTTCTCTTTATGCTTCTCCTTCTTCTGCTTCTACTACTGCTTCTGCTTCTCCTTCTGCTTCTGCATCTTCTGCTTCTTCTGCTACTGCCTCTGCCTGTTCTGTTTCTTCTGCTTCTCCTTCTGCTTCTCCTTCTGCTTTTGCTTCTCTTTCTGCTTCTGCTTCTCCTTCTGCTTCTCCAGATTCTGCTTCTTCTGCTTCTCCTGTATCTCCTTATGCTTCAGGTTCTGCTTCTGCTTCTTCGGCTTCTTCTGCTTCTGCTTCTCCTGCTGCTGCTTCTTCTGCTGCTCCTGCTTCTATTTCTGCTTTTCCTTCTGTTTCTGCTTCTCCTTCTGTTTCTGCTTCTTCTCCTTCTTCTGTTTCTTCTGCTTCTGCTTCTCCTGCTTCTGCTTCTCCTGCTTCTCGTTCTGCTTCTCCTTCTCCTTCTTCTGCTTCTCCTTTTGCTTCTGCTTCTCCTTCTGCTTCTGCTTCAATTTCTCTTTCTGCTTCTCATTCTGCTTCTTCGTCTTCTGATTCTTCTGCTTCTCCTGCTTCTCCTACTTCTCGTGCTGCTTCTCATTCTGCGTCTCTTTCTGCTTCTGCTTATCCTTTTGCTTCTCCTACTCCTAATCCTTCTCTCTCGCCTTCTCCGACTTCTTCTTCTTCTGCTTCTCTTGCTTCTTCTGCTTCTGCTTATTCTACTATTACTGTTTCTTCTGCTTCTGCTTCAAATTGTGCTTCTTCTGTTTCTCCTTCTGCTTCAGATTCTGCTTCTGCTTCTTCGGCTTCTCCTGTTTCTTCTGCTTCTCCTGCTTATTCTGCTTCTCCTGCTTCTCTTTCTGCTTCTCCTTCTACTTCTGCTTCTCCTTCTGCTTCTGCTTCTGCTCTTCTCCTTCTTCTGTTTCTTTTGCTTCTGTTTCTTCTGCTTCTTCTTCTGTTTCTTCTGATTCTACTTCTGCTTCTCCTTCTTCTCCTCTTTCTGCCTCTACTTCTGCTTCTTCTGCTTCCCCTCTTTCTCTTTCGGCTTCTCCTTCTGTTTCTGCTTCTCCTTCTGCTTCTGCTTCTTTTCCTTCTTCTGTTTCTTCTCCTTCTGCTTCTCCTGCTTCTGCTTCTTCTGCTTTTCCTGGTTCTCTTTCTGCTTCTCCTTCTGCTTCTGCTCCTTCTCCTTCTTCTGTTTCTTCTTCTTCTGCTTCTCCCTCTTGTGCTTCTCCTGCTTCTCCTGCTTCTCGTTCTGCTTCTCTTCGTCGGCTTCTCTTTCTATTTCTGCTTCTGCTTCTTCTGATTCTGATTCTTCTCCTTCTTCTTCTCCTTCTCTTTCTGCTTCTGCTTCTGCGTCTTCTGATTCTCCTGCTTGTCCTTCTCCTTCTGCTTCTCCTTCTCCTTCTTCTCCTTCTCTTTCTGCTTCTGCTTCTGCTTTTTCTGATTCTCCAACTTCTCCTTCTTCTTCTCCTTCTGTTTCTGCTTCTCTTTCTGCTTCTGCATCTCCTTCTGCTTCACATTCTGCTGCTCTTTCTCCTTCTTCTGTTTCTCCCTCTGCTTCTGCTTCTTATGTTTTTTCTTTATCTTCTGCTTCTGCTTCTCCTGCTTCTGCTTCTTGTGCTTCTACTGCTTCTTCTTCTGCTTCTGCTTCTTCTGCTTCTACTTCTCTTCCTGCTTCTGCTTCTCCTGCTTGTTTTTCTGCTTCTTCTGCTGCTTATCCTTCTGCTGCTTCTTATACTTCTCCTACTGCTAACAAATTTTTGCTTCTCCTTCTGCTTCTGCTTCTACTCTTCTGTTTTTCCTGCCTGAATTTCTGGTTCTACTTCTTCTGCAGCTTCTCCTTCTGCTTCTGCTTCAAATCTGCTTCTGAATCTGCTTCTTTTGCTTCTTCTCTTTTTCGCTTCTCCTGCTTTCACTTTTCGGATTTTAAATCCGCTTCTGCTTTCCCCATCTGGAATTTGGATTTTCCACCCTACTCCCTTCTCCCAAATTTGGGTTCCCCCTTCAAATATAGGTTTATTTGGGTTTT
>NW_012300757.1:0-3470 GCF_000151885.1 Dipodomys ordii | reverse complement strand
TCACCCAGGACAAAGCGGTGGACACAACGGGAAACAGCGGGACACATCGGGGGCCACAGCCAGACATAGCGGGGGACAGAGATGGGGACACAGGCAGACAGAGCGGGGACACAGCTGGACACAGCGGGGTCCACAGCAGGAGAAAGTGGCCACACAGCGGGGACACAGCAGGAGACAGCGGGACACAGCAGGGGACACAGTGAGGACACAGCGGTACACAGCGGGGGATACAGCGAGGACACAGCGGGACACAGCGGAACATAGCAGGACACAGCGGGGACTCAGCTGGGGACACAGCGGGGGACACAGTGGGACACAGCAGGGGACACAGCGGTACACAGCGGGGGACACAGTGAAGACACAGCGGGACAGAGCGTGTGATACAGCGAGGACACAGCAGGACACAGCAGGGACAAAGTAGGGGACTTAGCAGGACAAAGAAGGGGACACAGCGGGACACCGCGGGGGACACAGCGGGGGACTGAGAGGGGGACACAGCGGGACACAGAGGGGAACACAGCGAGTACACAGCGGGACACAGCGGGACACAGCGTCAATTCAGCGGGAACACAGCGGGACACAGCGGGGACAAAGCCGGGGACACAGCGGGGGACAGTGGGGGACAAAGAGGGAGACAGCGGGGGAAACAGCGAGGACACAGCGGGACAGACCGGGGAACAGAGGGGACTCAGCTGGGGACACAGCGGGGGACAAATCAGGACACCACGGGACACAGTGGGACACAGCGGGACACAGCGGGGACACTGCGAGGACAAACCTGGACAAAGCGGTGGACACAACGGGACACAGCGGGACACAGCGGGGGCCACAGCCGGATACCGCAGGGGACAGAGAGGTGGACACAGAGAGACACAGCGGGGAAAGAGCTGAACACAGAGGGGTACACAGCAGGAGACATTGGCCACACAGCGGGGACAGAGCGGGAGACAGCGGAACAGAGGGGGACAGAGCGGGACACAGCGTGACACAGTGGGACACAGCGGGGGACACAGCGTGACACATCGGGGGACAAAGCTAGGACACAGGGGGACACAGCGGGTCACAGCGGGACACAGCGGGCGACACAGCGAGGACACAGCAGGACACAGCGGGGGACACAGCGGAACAAAGTGTGGGACAGAGCGTGGGACACAGCGAGACACAGCAGGGACAAAGCTGGACACATCGGGGTATACACAGCGGGACACAGCGGGGACACATGGGGGAAACACCGAGACAGTGAGGGTCACAGGAAGGACACAGCGGGACTCAGCAGGACACAGCGAGGGACACAGTGGGACACAGCGGGGGACACAGGGGGGACACAGCTGGACTCAGCGGGGACACAACGGGACTCAGCGGGGAACACAGCAGTACACAGCAGGACACAGCGGGACACAGCGGGACACAGCGGGGGACACAGCGGAACACAGTGGGGGACAGAGCGTGTGACACAGCGAGACACAGTGGGGACAAAGCTGGACACAGCAGTGTATACACAGCGGGACACAGCGGGGCCACAGGGGGGACACACGGAGACAGTGAGGGTCACAGGAAGGACACAGCGGGACTCAGCAGGACACAGCGGGGGACACAGTGGTACACAGCGGGGGACACAGCGTGACACATCGGGGGACAAAGCTAGGACACAGGGGGACACAGCGGGTCACAGCGGGACACAGCGGGGGACACAGCGAGGACACAGCAGGACACAGCGGGGGACACAGCGGAACAAAGTGTGGGACAGAGCGTGGGACACAGCGAGACACAGCAGGGACAATGCTGGACACATCGGGGTATACACAGCGGGACACAGCGGGGACACATGGGGGAAACACCGAGACAGTGAGGGTCACAGGAAGGACACAGCGGGACTCAGCAGGACACAGCGGGGGACACAGTGGGACACAGCGGGGGACACAGGGGGGACACAGCTGGACACAGCGGGGACACAACGGGACTCAGCGGGGAACACAGCAGTACACAGCAGGACACAGCGGGACACAGCGGGACACAGCGGGACACAGCGGGGGACACAGCGGAACACAGTGGGGGACAGAGCGTGGGACACAGCGAGACACAGTGGGGACAATGCTGGACACAGCGGGGTACACAGAGGGACACAGCGGGGACACAGCGGGGAAACAGCGTGACACAGCAGAACACAGCAGGACACAGCGGGGGACACAGCGGGACACAGCGGGGGACACAGCGGAGGACAGAGCGGGGGACGCAGTGGGACACAAGGGGGAACACAGCGAGGACCCTGCAGGACCCAGCGGGTCACAGCGTCGATACAGCAGGGACAGAGCGGGACACAGCGTGGTAAACAGCTGGGGACACAAAGGGACACAGTGGGGGACACAGTGGGACACAGCGGGACACAGTGGGACACAGCGTGGACAAATCGTGAGACACAGCGGGGAAAAGAGCCGAAGACAGCGGGGGACACAGCGAGCACACAGCGGGACACAGCGGTGACACAGCAGGGACTCCGCGGAGGACACAGCAGGGGATATAGTCGGACAATACGGAGCAAAGCGGGACACAGTGGGACACAGCTGTGACCCTGTGGGGACACAGCGGGACACAGTGGGGGACACAGCGGGACACAGCAGGGGACACAGCGGAACACAGGGGGGGACAGAGCGTGGGACACAGCGGGACACAGCGAGACACAGTGGGACACAGCGGGGACACAGGGAGGACACAGCGGGACACAGCGGGGGACACAGCGGGACACAGCGGGGGACACAGGGAGGACACAGCGGACACAGCGGGGACACAGAGGGGACTCAGCGGGGGACACAGCAGGGGACAAAGCGGGACACCAAAGGACAGAGTGTGACAAAGCAGCGGACAGAGAGGGGGTCACAGCTGGACACAGCTGGGACAAAGTGGGGGATACAGTGGGGGACACAGCGGGACACAGCGGGCTACACAGTGAAGACACAGCAGGACACACCGGGGACACAGCGGGGACTCAGCGGGGGACACAGCGGGGGACAAAACGGGACACCACGGGACACAGCAATACACAGCGGGACACAGCAGGACACAGCGGGACACAGCAGGAACACAGCTGGACACAGCGGGACACAGCAGGGGACACAGCAGGACACAGTGGGGGACACAGAGGGGGACACAGCGGGGGACACTGCGGGACAAAGTGGTGTATACAGCGGGGGACCCAGCGGGACACAGCGGGGAACACAGCGAGGACACAGCGGGACCCAGCGGGACACAGCGTCGATACAGCGGGAACATAGCAGGACACAGCGGGACACAGCGGGACACAGCGGGACAAAGCGGGCACAAAGCGGGAGACAAAGCGGGACACAGCAGTGGACACAGCGGGACACAGTGGCGGACACAGCGGGACACAGTGGGGGACACAGCGGGACACAACGGGGGACATAGAGGGGGACACAGCGGGACACAGCGGGGGACACATTGGGGACACAGCTTGA
>NW_012300756.1:0-3470 GCF_000151885.1 Dipodomys ordii | reverse complement strand
TCAGGGTCAGACACAGGGACAATGGTGGTCACAGCGGAACACAGCGGCAACACAGCAGGGACACAGCGGAGGACAGAGCGGAACACAGCGAGGGACACGGTGAGGACACAGCAGGACACAGCGAGGACACAGCGGGGACTCAGCGGGACACAGCGGGACACAGCGGGGACATAGCAGGGACACAGCAGGGACACAGCGGGGGACACAGCGGGACACAACGGGACACAGCGGGGGACACAGCAGGACACAGCGGGGGACACAGCGGGGGTCACAGCGGGACACAACGGGGAACACAGCGAGGACCCAGCGGGACCCAGCGGGACACAGCGTCGATACAGCGGGGACACAGCGTTATATAGCGGGTTACACAGCTGGGGTCACAAAGGGACAGAGTGGGGGATATAGCGGGACACAGCGGGACTCAGTGGGACACAGACGGGATAAAGCGTGAGACACAGCGGGGGACAGAGCGGGAGATAGCGGGGGACACAGCGAGGACACAGCGGGACACAGCGGGGACACAGCGGGGACTCAGCTGGAGACACAGCGGGGGACAAAGCGGGACACCACGGAACACAGCGGGACACAGCGCGAAACAGCGGTGACCCTGCGGGGACACAGCGGGACACAGCGGGGGACACAGCGGGACAGAGTGGGGGATACAGCGGGACACAGAGGGGGATAAAGCATGAGACAGAGCGAGACACATCAGAGACAAAGCTATACACAGCGGGGTACACAGAGTGACACAGCGGGGAAAAAGCGGGGGACACAGCGGGACACAGCGGGGGCCACAGCGGGACACAGCGGGGAACACAGCGAGGACACAGCGGGACATAGCGGGACACAGCGTCGATACAGCGGGGACACGGCAGGACACAGCGGGGTACACAGCTGGGGACACGACGGGATACAGCGGGGGACACAACGAGGACACAGCAGGACACAGCGGGGGACACATGGGGGACACAGCGGGACACAGCGGGGGACACAGCGAGGACACATTTGGACTCAGCGGTGACACAGCGGGACACAGCGGGGGACACAGAGGGGTACACAGCGGGACACAGCGGGGAACACAGCGAGGACACAGCGGGACACAGCGGGACACAGCGTCGTTACAACGGGAATACAGCGGGACAGAGCAGTGTACACAGCTGGGGACACCACGGGGCACAGCGGGGGACACAGCGAGGACACAGTGGGACACAGCGGGACACAGCGGGGACATTGCGGGAACATAGCGGGACACAGCGGGGTACACAGCGGGACACAGCGGGACACAGCTTGGGACACAGCGGGGACACAGCGGGACACAGCGGGGGACACAGCTAGGACACAGCGGGACACAGCGGGACACAGTGGGGACACAAACGGGACTCAGTGGGGGAAACAGCGGGGGAAAAAGCGGGACACCATGGGACAAAGTGTGACACAGCAGGACACAGAGGGAACACTGCGTCGACACAGCGGGACAAAGCGGAGGACACAGCGGGACACAGCGGGACACAGCGGGGGACACAGCGGGTGACAGTGGAGACAAAGAGAGGACACAGTGGGACACAGCGGTGACACAGCTGGACACAACGGAGCACACAGCGGGACACAGCGGGCACAAAGCTGGGACAGAGCGGGATACAGCGGGACACAGCGGGACATAGCGGGGGACACAGCGGGACACAGAGGGGGACACAGTGAGGACACAGTGGGACACAGCGGGGGACACAGCGAGGACACAGCGGTGACACAGCTGGACACAACAAAGTACACAGCGGGACACAGCGTGCACACTGCGGGGACACAGCGGGACACAGCGGGGAACACAGGGAGGACACAGCAGGACCCAGCGGGACACAGCGTCAATAAAGCGGGGTCACAGCGGGACACAGCGGGGTACACAGCTGTGGACACAACGGGACACAGTGGGGGACACAGCGAGGACACAACAGGACACAGCGGGGACACTGCGGGGACACAGCGGGACAAAGCGGGGGACACAGCGGGACACAGAGGGACACAGTGGGGACACTGCAGGGACACAGCGGGACAAAGCGGGGACATAGCAGGACACAGCGGGGGACACAGCGAGGACACAGCGGGACACAGCGTGGGACAAAGTGGGAGACAGCGGGGCACACAGCGAGGACACAGCAGGACACAGAAGGGACTCAGCATGGGACCCGCTGGGGACAAAGCAGGACACCATGGGACACAGTGTGACACAACGGGACACAGCGGGGACACTGCGGGGACACAGCGGGACAAAGCGGGGGACACAGCCTGACACAACGGAGTACACAGTGGGACACAGCGGGCACAAAGCGGGGACACAGCGGGACACAGCTGGACACAGCAAGGACAGAGCGGGACACAGCAGGACACAGCGGGACACAGCGGGGGACCCAGCGAGGACACGGCGGGACACAGCGGGGGACACAGCGAGGACACAGCGGGGGAAACAGCGGGGGACACAGCGGGACACAGCGGGGAACACAGCGAGGACACAGCGGGACACAGAGGGACAAAGCGGGGGACACAGAGGGGACACAGCCGGACACAGCGGGGGACACTGCGAGGACACATTTGGACACAGCGGGGACACAGCGGGACTCAGCGGGGGACACAGCGTTACACAGCGGGGGACACAGCGGGACACAGCGGGGAACACAGCGAGGACACGGCGGGACCCAGCGGGACACAGCGTCGATACAAGGGGGACACAGCGGGACAGAGCGAGGTACACAGCTGGGGACACAACGGGACACAGCAGGGGACACATCGAGGACACAGTGTGACACAGCAGGACACAGAGGGAACACTGCGTCGACACAGCGGGACAAAGCGGGGGACACAGCGGGACACAGCGGGACACAGCGGGGGACACAGCGGGGGACAGTGGAGACAAAGAGAGGACACAGCGGGACACAGCGGTGACACAGCTGGACACAACGGAGTTCACAGCGGGACACAGCGGGCACAAAGCGGGGACAGAGCGGGACACAGCGGGACACAGCGGGACACAGCGGGGGACACAGCGGGACACAGAGGGGGACACAGTGAGGACACAGTAGGACACATCGGGGTAAACAGCAATGACACAGCGGTGACACAGCTGGACACAACAAAGTACACAGCGGGACACAGCGTGCACACTGCGGGGACACAGCGGGACACAGCGGGGAACACAGGGAGGACACAGCAGGACCCAGCGGGACACAGCGTCAATACAGCGGGGTCACAGCGGGACACAGCGGGGTACACAGCTGTGGACAAAATGGGACACAGTGGGGGACACAGCGAGGACACAACAGGACACAGCGGGGACACTGTGGGGACACAGCGGGACAAAGCGGGGGACACAGCGGGACACAGCTGGACCTTCTCTTCCAAGGAACAAGAAAAGGATGTCCACTCTCTCCACTTCTCTTCAATCTAGTATTAGAATGCCTAGCTACAGCAATAAGTGAGAA
>NW_012300755.1:0-3470 GCF_000151885.1 Dipodomys ordii | reverse complement strand
AGTCCCCGCTGTGTCCCGTTGTGTCTCCCGCAGTGTCCAGCTGTGTCCCGCTGTGTCCCGCTGTGTCCCCTGCTGTGTCCCCGCTGTGTCCAGCTGTGTCCCCCTGTGTCCCCCGCTGAGTCCCGCTGTGTCCCCACTGTGTCCCCGCTGTACCGACGCTGTGTCCCGCTGTGTCCTCGCTGTGTCCCCCGCTGTGTCCCCGGCTCTGTCCCGCTGGGTCCCCACTGTGTCCTGCTGTGTTCTGCTTTGTCCTCCACTGTGTCCCGCTGTGTTCTGCTTTGTCCCCCGCTGTGTCTCTGCAGTGTCCCCGCTGTGTCCAGCTGTGTCCCGCTGTGTCCTGCTGTGTCACGCTGTGTCCCTGGCTGAGTTCGCTGTGTCCCTGCTGTGTCCCGCTGTGTCCTCCCTGTGTCTCCCGCTGTGTCCCGCTGTGTCCCACACTGTGTCCCGCTGTGTCTACAGCTGAGTTCCTGCTCTGTCCCGCTGTGTCCCACTGTGTCCCTCTGTGTCCTCGCTGTGTCCCACGCTGTGTTCTGCTGTGTCCTTGCTTTGTTCCCCGATGTGTCCCTTCGTGTCTCCAGTTGTGTACCCGCTGTGTCCCGCTGTGTCCTCGCTCTATCTACACTGTGTCCCGCTGTGTCCTCGCTGTGTTCCCTGCTGTGTCTCGCTGTGTATCCCTCTGTGTCCCCCTCTGTGTTCCGCTGTGTCCCCCGCTGTGTCCCGCTGTGTCGCGCTGTGTACTGCTGTGTCACCCGCTGAGTCCTGCTGTGTCACCCCTGTGTCCAATGTGTCCTTGCTGTGTCCCCCGCTGTGTCCCGCTGTGTCCCGCTGTGTCCAGCTGTGTCCCGCTGCGTCCCCGCTGTGTCCCGCTGTGTCCCGCTTTGTCCCCCACTGTGTCCCGCTGTGTCCCACTGTGTCCCGTGGTGTCCCGCTTTGTCCCCTGCTGTGTCCCCAGCTGCGTCTCGCTGTGTCCCCAATGTGTCCTCTCTGTGTCCCGCGCTGTGTCCTGCTCTGTTCCCCACTGTGTCTCCCATTTTGTCCCTGCTGTGCCCCACTGTGACCCGCTGTGTCCCGCTGTGTCCCCGCTGTATCGTCGCTGTGTCCCGCTGGGTCCTGCTGTGTCTCTCTCTGTGTTCCCCACTGTGTCCCGCTGTGTCTCCCGCTGTGTCCCTCGCTGTATCCCCCGCTGTGTCCCGCTCTGTCCCACTGTGTCCCCCGCTGTGTCCTTGCTGTGTCCCCGCTGGGTCCCGCTGGGTCCCACAGTGTCCCCCGCTGAGTCCGGTTGTGTCACCGCTGTGTCCCGCTGTGTCCTCGCTGTGTCCCCCGCTGTCTCCCGCTCTGTACCCCGCTGTGTCTCAAGCTTTGTGCCTGCTGTGTCCCACTGTGTCGCGCTGTGTCCCGCTGTGTTCACAGCTGTGTACCTCGCTGTGTAACGCTCTGTCCCCGCTGTATCGACGCTGTGTCGCGCAGGGTCCCGCTGTGTCCTCGCTGTGTTCCCCGCTGTGTCCCGCTGTGTCCGCCACTGTATCCCGCTGTGTCTACGGCTGTGTCCCCGCTGTGTTCCGCTGTGTCCTCGCTGTGTCCTCGCTGTGTCCCACGCTGTGTTCTGCTGTGTCCTCGCTTATTTCCCCGCTGTGTCCTGCTGTGTCCCTGCCATATCGACGCTGAGTTCACCTGGGTCCCGCTGTATCCTCCCTGTGTCCCCCACTGTGTCCCGCTGTGTCCCCCGCTGTGTCCCTGCTGTGTCCCCGCTGTGTCCCGGTGTGTCCCGCTGTGTACTGCTGTGCCCCGCTGAGTCCCGCTGTGTCCCCGCTGTGTCCCAATGTGTCCTCGCTATGTCCCCCGCTGTGTCCCGCTGTGTCGTCCCTGTGTCCCCCGCTGTGTCCCTCTGTGTCCCCCGCTGTGTCCCCCGCTATGTCTCGCTGTGTCCCCCGCTGTGTCCCACTGTGTCCTTGCTGTGTCCCCCGTTCTGTGCCGCTGTGTCCTCGCTGTGTCCCCGGCTGTTTCCCGCTGTGTCCTGCTGTGTCACGCTGTTTCCCCACTGTGTCCCCGCTGTTTCCCTCTGTGTACCCCGCTGTGTCCAGCTTTGTCCCCGCTGTGTCTCGCTGTGTCCCACACTCTGTCCCCCACTGTGTCCCACTGTGTCCCCCGCTGTTTCGCATTGTGTCCCCCACTGTGTCCCGCTGTGTCCCCGCAGGTTCACCTCTGTTTCCCACTGTGTCCCGCTGTGTTCCGTGGTGTCCTCGCTGTGTCCCCCTGCTGTGTCCCGTTGTGTCCCGCTGTGTCCTCGCTGTGTCCCCCTGCTGTGTCCCGTTGTGTCCCGCTGTTTCACCGCTGTGTCCCACACTGTGTCCCGCTGTGTCCCCCACTGTGTCCCGCTGTGTCCCCGCAGGTTCACCTCTGTTTCCCGCTGTGTCCCTTTGTGTGCCGCTGTGTCCTCGCTGTGTCCCCGCTGTGTCCCGCTGTGTCCCGCTGTGTCCCCGCTGCTTCACCTCTGTTTCCCGCTGTGTCCCGTTGTGTGCCGCTGTGTCCTCGCTGAGTCCCCTACTGTCTCCCTCTCTGTCCCCCGCTGTGTCTCACGCTTTGTCCCCGCTGTGTCCCACTGTGTACCGCTGTGTCCAGCTGTGCCCCCACTGTGTCCCGTTGTGTCCACAGCTGTGTACCACGCTGTGTACCACGCTGTGTAACGCTGTGTCCCCGCTGTATCGACGCTGTGTCCTGCTGTGTCCCGCTGTGTCCTCGCTGTGTTCCCCGCTGTGTCCCGCTGTGTCCACCGCTGTGTCCCCAGCTGTGTCCTCGCTGTGTCCCTGCTGTGTCCTGCTGTGTCCTCACTGGGAACACCACTGTGTGTCGCTGTGTCCACCGCTGTGTCCCGCTGTGTCCAGCTGTGTCCCGCTTTGTCCCCGCTGTGTCTTGCTGTGTCCCGCTGTGTCCCCGCTGTGTGCCTGCTGTGTCCCGCTGTGTCTCCCGCTTTGTCCCGCTGTGTCCCACTGTGTCCCCGCTGTGTCCCGCTGTGTCCCGCTGTGTCCCCGCTGTGTGCCCGCTCTGTCCCGCTGTGTATCCCGCTGTGTCCAGTTGTGTCACCGCTGTGTCTCGCTGTGGCCACTCTCTGTCTCCGCTGTCCCCCACTGGGTCCCCCGCTGTGTCCCGCTGTGTCCCCCGCTGTGTCCCGCTGTGTCCTACCTGTGTGTCCTACTGTGTCCACTGCTGTGACCCCGATGTACCGTGCTGTGTCCCGCTGTGTCCCCCACTTTCCCCCACTGTGTCCTTGCTGTGTCCCTCTGTGACCCGCTGTGTCCCCCAGTGTCCCCAGCTGTGTCCCGCTGTGACACCGCAGTGTCCCCCTGTGTCCTCGCTGTGTCCCCCGCTGTATCCTTAAAAGTCCATGCTGTGTACCCCGCTGGGTCCCGCTGTGTCCCCCACTGTGTCCCGCTGTGTCCCCTGCTCTGTCCCCACAATGTCACGCTGTGTTT
>NW_012300754.1:0-3470 GCF_000151885.1 Dipodomys ordii | reverse complement strand
CCCCCGCTGTGTCCCGTTGTGTCCCCAGCTGAGTACCTTGCTGTGACCCAATGTGTCCTCGCTGTGTCATGCTCTGTCTGCTCTGTCACCGCTGTGTCCCACTGTGTCCCGCTGTGTCCCCACTGTGTGCCCGCTGTGTCCCTCGCTGTTTCCCTCTGTGTACCCCGCTGTGTCCTCGCTGTGTCCCGCTGTGTCCTGCTGTGTCCCCTCTCTGTCCCCCGCTGTGTCCGCCGCTGTGTCCCGCTGTGTCCCGCTGTGTCACACTGTGTCCCGTGTTGTCCCGCTTTGTCCCCCGCTGTGACCTCGTTGTGTTTCCCGCTGTGTCCCGCTGTGTACCACTCTGTGACCCCGCTGTGTCCCGCTCGATATCCCGCTGTGTCCCTCTATGTTCCCGCAGTGTCCCCGCTGTGTCCCGCTGTGTCCTTGCTGTGTCCACTGGTGTGTCCCGTTGTGTCCCCGGCTGTGTTCCCCTTTGTGTCCCGCTGAGTCCCCCGCTGTGTCCGCCGCTGTGTCCCTGCTGTGTCCCTGGTGTGTCCCCGCTGTGTCCCGCTTTGTCCTCGCTGTGTCCCAAGCTGTGTTCCGCTGTGTCCCCTGCTGTGTCCCGCTGTGTCCCGCTGTGTCCCTGCTGTGTCCCACTGTGTCCCCCGCTGTGTCCCGCTGTGTCCCTGCTGTGACCCGCTCTGTCCCCGCTGTATTGACGCTGTGTCCCGGTGTGTCCCACTGTGTCCGCGCTGTGTTCCCGGCTGTGTCCTTCTGTGTACCCCTCTGTGTCCCCCGCTGTATCCCGCAGTGTCCCCGGCTGTGACCCGCTGTGTTCCGCTGTGTCCCCCGCTGTGTCCCCACTGTGTGCCCCCGGTGTCCCGCTGTGTCCCCTCTCTGTCCCCAGCTGTCCCCCGCTGTTTCCCCCGCTGTGTCCCACTGTGTACCGCTGTGTCGCCCGTTTTGCCCCGCTGTGCCCCTGCAGTGTCCCCGCTGTGTCCCACTGTGTCACACTGTGTCCCGTGTTGTCCTGCTTTGTGACCTCGCTGTGTTTCTCTCTGTCTCCCGCTGTGTACCCTTCTTTGTCCTCCGCTGTGTCCCGCTGTGTACCCCGCTGTGTCCAGCTGTGTCCCCGCTGTGTCCCCCGCTGTCTCATGCTTTGTCCCACGCTGTGTCCCGCTGTGACCCACTGTGTCCTCGCTGTGTCCCCCGCTGTGTCCCGTTGTGTCCCGCTGTGTCCCCGCTGTGTCCCGCTGTGTCCCGCTGTGTCCCGCTGTGTCCTTGCTATGTCCCACGCTGTGTCCCGCTGTGTCCACTGCTGTGTCCCGCTGTGTTCCTGCTGTGTCCCCCTGTGTCCCCCACTGTGTCCCGCTGTGTCCCGCTGTGTCCTTGCTGTGACCCGCTCTGTGCCCACTGTATCGACGCTTTGTCCCGCTCTGTTCCGCTGTGTCCGCGCTGTGTTCCCCGCTGTGTCCCGCTGTGTACCCCTCTGTGTCCCCTGCTGTGTCCCGCTGTGTCCCCCGCTGTGACATGCTGTGTCACGCTGTGTCCCCCACTGTGTCCCTGCTGTCTCCCCGCTGTGTCACACTGTGTCCTGCTGTGTACTGCTGTGTCTCCCGCTGAGTTCCTCTGTGTCCCGCTGTGGCCCAATGTGTCCTCGCTGTGTCAGGCTCTGTCCTGCTCTGTCCCCGTTGTGTACCGCTGTGTCCCGCTGTGTCCCCACTGTGTGCCCGCTGTGTCCCTCTGTGTACCCTGCTGTGTCCAGCGGTTTCCCCGCTGTGTCCCCCTGTGTCACCTCTCTGTCCTCTGCTGTCCCCCCTGTGTCCCCCGCTGTGTCCCGCTGTGTCCCGCTGTGTCCTGCTGTGTCACACTGTGTCCCGTGTTGTCCCGTTTGTCCCCCGCTGTGACCTCGTTGTGTTTCCCGCTGTGTCCCGCTGTGTACCACTCTGTGACCCTGCTGTGTACCGCTCTGTACCCCGCTGTGTCCCGCTATGTTCCCGCAGTGTACCCGCTGTTCCCACTGTGTCCTCGCTGTGTCCACTGCTGTGTCCCGTTGTGTCCCCAGCTGTGTACCCCGCTGTGTCCCGCTGTGTCTCCGCTGTATCGACGCTGTGTCCTGCTGGGTGCCGCTGTGTCCTCGCTGTGTTCCCCGTTGTGTCCCGCTGTGTACCCCGCTGTGTCCCCCGCTGTGTCCCTGCTGTGTCCCTGCTGTGTCCCCACTGTGTCCCGCTGTGTCCCGCTTTGTCCTCGCTGTGTCCCAAGCTGTGTTCCGCTGTGTCCCCCGCTGTGTCCCCGCTGTGTCCCGCTGTGTCCCCCGCTGTGTCCCGCTGTGTCCCTGCTGTGACCCGCTCTGTCCCCGCTGTATTGACGCTGTGTCCCGGTGTGTCCTGCTGTGTCTGCGCTGTGTTCCCGGCTGTGTCCCGTTGTGTACCCCTCTGTGTCCCCCGCTGTGTCCCGCAGTATCCCCGGCTGTGACCCGCTGTGTCCCCCGCTGTGTCCCCACTGTGTCCCCCGCTGTGTCCTGCTGTGTCCCGCTATGTCGCCCGATTTCTCCCGCTGTGCCCCTGCAGTGTCTCCGCTGTGTCCCACTGTGTCACACTGTGTCCCGTGTTGTCCTGCTTTGGCCCCCGCTGTGACCTCGCTGTGTTTCTCTCTGTGTCCCGCTGTGTACCCTTCTGTGTCCCCCGCTGTGTCCCGCTGTGTACCCCGCTGTGTCCAGCTGTGTCCTCGCTGTGTCCCCCGCTGTCTCCTGCTTTGTCCCACGCTGTGTCCCGCTGTGACCCACTGTGTCCTCGCTGTGTCCCCCGCTGTGTCCCGTTGTGTCCCCGCTGAGTCCACTGCTGTGTCCCGCTGTGTACCCCGCTGTGTCCCGCTATGTTCCCGCAGTGTCCCCGCTGTGTCCCGCTGTTTCCCACTGTGTCCCGTGGTGTCCCAGTTTGTCCCCCGCTGTGTCCCCCGGTGAGTCCCCGCTGTGTCCCGCTGTGTCCCCCACGGTTCTGGCTGTGTATTCTGCTGTGTCCCCGCTGTGTCCCTCTGTGTCCCGCTGTGTCCTCGCTGTGTCCCACGCTGTGTTCCGCTGGGTCCTCGCTGTGTCCCGCGATGTGTCCCGTTGTGTCCCCAGCTGTGTCCCCGCTCTGTCCTGCTGTGTTCCCGCTGTATCGACGCTGTGTCCCACTTTGTCCCGCTGTGTCCTCGCTGTGTTCCCAGCTGTGTCCCGCTGTGTACCCCTCTGTGTCCCCCGCTGTGTCCCTGCTGTGTCCCCGCTGTGTCCTTCTGTATACTGCTGTGTCCCCCGCTGAGTCCCGCTGTGTCCATGCTGTGTCCCGCTGTGTCCCCCATGTGTCCCCCGCTGTGTCCCATTGTGTATCGCTGTGTCCCCCACTGTTTCCCCCGCTGTGTACGGCTGTGTCCCCAGCTGTGTCCCCCTTTGTCCACTGCTGTGTCCCCGCTATGTCCTGCTGTGTTCCCGCTGTATCGACGCTGTGTCCCAC
>NW_012300753.1:0-3470 GCF_000151885.1 Dipodomys ordii | reverse complement strand
TAAACAGAAGCAGAAGATGCAGCACAAGGAGAAGCAGAAGCAGAAGAAGATGCATAAGGAGAAGCAGGAGAAGCAGAAGAAGCAGAAGGAGAAGTAGAAGTAGGAGAAGGAGAAGGAAGAGTCGCAGAAGCAATAGGAGAAGAAGAAGGAGAAGCAGAAGCAGAATGAGAAGAAGAAAGAGAAGGACTAGAAGCAGAAGAAGCCGGAAAAGAAGAAGCAGAATAAAGAGAAGAAGAAGAAGACAAAGAAGAAGAAGAAGAAGAAGAAGAAGAAGAAGAAGAAGAAGAAGAAGAAGAAGAAGAAGAAGAAGAAGAAGAAGAAGAAGAAGAAGAAGAAGAAGAAGAAGAAGAAGAAGAAGGAGAAGGAGAAGGAGAAGCATAAGGAGAAGAAGTAGAAGCAGAAGAAGCAGAAGCAGGAGAAGCAGAAGCAGAAGAAAAGGAGAAGCAGAAGAAGAAGAATCAGAGGGAGAAGCAGAAGAAGGACAAGGAGCAGCAGAAGGAGAAGCAGAAGGAGAAGCAGAAGGAGAAGCAGAAGAAGGAGAAGCAGAAGCAGAAGAAGAAGCAGAAGCAGAAGAAGATGCAGAAGGAGAAGCAGGAGAAGCAGAAGAAGCAGAAGCAGAAGGAGAAGCAGAAGTAGGAGAAGGAGAAGGAGAAGGAAGGGCAGCAGAATCAATAGGAGAAGCAGAAGGAGAAGGAGAAGCAGAATGAGAAGCAGAAAGAGAAGCAGAAGAAGCAGAAGAAGCAGGAAAAGCATAAGCAGAAGAAAGAGAAGAAGACGACGACGACGAAGAAGAAGAAGAAGAAGAAGACGACGACGACGACGACGAAGGAGAAGAAGAAGAAGAAGAAGAAGAAGAAGAAGAAGAGAGAGAGAGAGAGAGAGAGAGAGAGAGAGAGAGAGAGAGCATAGGAGAGCAGTAGAGCATGAGAGCAGAGCAGAAACAGAAGAAAAGATAAGGAGAAGCATAAGGAAAGCAGTAGAAGCAGAAGAAACAGAAGCAGGAGAAGCAGAAGAAAATGAATAAGCAAAGAAGCAGAAGCAGAAGCAGTGGGAGAAGCAGAAGAAGGAGAAGGAGAAGGAGCAGCAGAAGGAGAAGCAGAAGCAGAAAGAGAAGCAGAAACAGAAGGAGAACAAGGAGAAGCAGGAGAAGCAGAAGAAGCAGAAGTAGAAGCAGAAAGAGGAGAAGAAGGAGAAGCAGAAGTAGAATCAGAAGAAACAGAAGAAGAAGAAGAAGCGAAAGAAACAGAAGAAGGAGAAGAGCAGATGCAGAAGCAGAAGGAGAAGCAGAAGCAGAAGGAGAAGCAGAAAGAGAAGCAGGAGAAGCAGAAGAAGCAGGAGAAGCAGAAAAAACAGGAGAAGACGAAGAGGCAGAAGCAGAATCGGAAGCAGGAGAAACAGAAGAAGCACAATCTGAAGCAGAAGCAGAAGAAACAGAAATAGTAGAATAAGCAGAAGCAGAAACAGCAGGGGAAGCAGAAGAAGAAGACGAAGAAGGCGAAAGAGAAGGATTAGGAGTAGGAGAAGGAAAAGGATAAGCAGAAGCAGAAAGAGACGCAGAAGGAGAAGCAGCACGAGAAGTAGGAGAAGCTGGAGAAGCAGAAGCAGAAGAAACAGAAGACGCAGAAGCAGAATGAGAAGCAGAAGGAGAAATTGAAGCAGAAGCAGACGCAGAAGGAGAAGAAGAAGCAGAAGGTGTAGCAGAAGAAGGAGAAGGAGAAGCAGAAAGAGAAGCAGAAAGAGAACAGAACGAGAAGCAGGAGAAGCAGAAGCAGGAGAAGCAGAAGCAGAAGAAACAGAAGAAGGAGAAGAAGCAGAAGCAGAAGGAGAAGCAGAAACAGAAGGAAAAGCAGAAAGAGAAGCAGGAGAAGCAGAAGAAGCAGGAAAAGCAGAAGCAGAAGAAAGAGAAGAAGAAGGAGAAGAAGAAGAAGAAGAAGAAGAAGAAGAAGAAGAAGAAGAAGAAGAAGAAGAAGAAGAAGAAGAAGAAGAAGAAGAAGAAGAAGAAGAAGAAGACGAAGAAGAAGAAGAAGAAGAAGAAGAAGAAGAAGAAGAAGAAGAAGAAGAAGAAGAAGAAGAAGAAGAAGAAGAGGACGACGAGGACGACGACGACGACGACGACGACGACGAAGAAGAAGAAGAAGAAGAAGCATAAGGAGAAGCATAAGGAGAAGCAGTAGAAGCAGAAGAAGCAGAAGCAGGAGAAGCAGAAGCAGAAGAAAAAGAATAAGCAAAAGAAACAGAAGCAGTGGGAGAAGCAGAAGAAGGAAAAGGAGAAGGAGCAGCAGAAGGAGAAGCAGAAGCAGAAAGAGAAGCAGAAACAGAAGGAGAATAAGAAGGAGAAGCAGGAGAATCAGAAGAAGCTGAAGTAGGAGCAGAAAGAGGAGAAGACGAGAAGCAGAAGTAGAATCAGAAGAAACAGAAGAAGAAGTAGCAGAAGAAACAGAAGCAAAAGAACAAGACGAAGGAGAAGAGCAGAAGCAGAAGCAGAAGGAGAAGCAGAAGCAGAAGGAGAAGCAGAAAGAGAAGCAGGAGAAGCAGAAGGAGCAGGAGAAGCAGAAGCAGAAGAAACAGGAGAAGCCGAAGAAGCAGAATCTGAAGCAGGAGAAACAGAAGAAGCACAATCTGAAGCAGAAGCAGAAGAAACAGAAATAGTAGAATAAGCAGAAGCAGAAGCAGCTGGAGAAGCAGAAGAAGAAGACGGAGAAGGCGAAAGAGAAGGATTAGGAGTAGGAGAAGCAAAAGGATAAGCAGAAGCAGAAAGAGACGCAGAAGGAGAAGCAGCACGAGAAGTAGGAGAAGCAGGAGAAGCAGAAGCAGGAGAAGCAGAAGAAACAGAAGACGCAGAAGCAGAATGAGAAGCAGAAGGAGAAATTGAAGCAGAAGCAGAAGCAGAAGGAGAAGCAGAAGCAGAAGGAGAAGCAGAAGAAGGAGAAGGAGAAGCAGAAAGGGAAGCAGAACGAGAAGCAGGAGAAGCAGTAGCAGGAGAAGCAGAAGCAGAAGAAACAGAAGAAGGAGAAGAAGCAGAAGCAGAAGGAGAAGCAGAAACAGAAGGAAAAGCAGAAAGAGAAGCAGGAGAAGCAGAAGAAGCAGCAGCAGGAGAAGCAGAAGCAGAAGAAGCCGAAGAAGCAGAAGCAGAACCTGAAGCAGAAGGAGAAGCAGGAGAAGCAGAAGAAGCAGAATCTGGAGAAGCAGATGGAGAAACAAAGCAGAAAGAGAAGCAAAAGCAGAAGGAGAAGCAGATGGAGAACAGAAGAAACAGAAAAAGCAGAGGCAGTAGCAGAAGAAGCAGAAGATGCAGAAGCAGAAGGAGAAGCAGAAGGAAAAGCAGAAGAACGAGAAGGAGAAGGAGTTGGAGAAACAGAAGGAGAAGCTTAATGAGATGCAGAAGAAGGAGCAGGAGAAGGAAAAGCTGCAGGAGAAGCAGATAGAGTAGCAGAAGGAGAAGCAGGAAATGTAGATTCTTGAGAAGCTGA
>NW_012300752.1:0-3470 GCF_000151885.1 Dipodomys ordii | reverse complement strand
CAGAAGCAGAAGGAGGAGCAGTATTGCAGAAGGAGAAGCAGAAAGAGAAGAAGGAAAAGCAGAAGAAGCAGAAGCAGGAGAAGCAGAAGCAGAAGAAACAGGAGAAGGACAAGAAGCAGAAGCAGAAGCAGAAGGAGAAGCAGAAAAAGAAGCACTAGAAGCAGAAGACGCAGGAAAAGCAGAAGCAGCAGAATGAGAAGAAGAAGAAGAAGAAGAAGAAGAAGAAGAAGAAGAAGAAGAAGAAGAAGAAGAAGAAGAAGAAGAAGAAGAAGAAGAAGAAGAAGAAGGAGAAGGAGAAGGAGAAGGAGAAGGAGAAGGACAAGAAGAAGGAGAAGGAGAAGGAGAAGAAGAAGGAGAAGGAGAAGCAGTAGAAGCAGAAGAAGCAGAAGCAGGAGAAGCAGAAGCATAAGAATCCGAAGAAGCAGAAGCAGAACCTGAAGCAGAAGGACAAGCAGGAGAAGCAGAAGAAGCAGAAGCGGGAGAAGCAGAAGAAGAAGAAGAAACAGAAGAAGGAGAAGGAGCAGAAGGAGAAGCAGAAGCAGAAGGAGAAGCAGAAAGAGTAGCAGAAGAAGCAGAAGAAGCAGTAGCAGGTGAAGCAGAAGCAGAAGAAAGAGAAGAAGCCGAAGAATCAGAAGGAGAACCTGAAGCAGAAGGAGAAGCAGAAGCAGCAGAAGCTGGAAAAGCAGAAGCAGAAGAAACCGAACAAGCAGAAGAAGCAGAAGCAGAACGAGAAGCAGAAGAAGAAGGAGAAAGAGAAGGATTAGGAGTAGGAGTAGCAGAAGCAGAATAAGAAGCAGAAAGAGAAGCAGAAGAAGAAGCAGAAGGAGAAACAGAAGAAGCAGAAGCAGGAGAAGCAGAAGCAGAAGCAGAATGAGAAGCACAAGAAGGAGAAATTGAAGGAGAAGGAGAAGGAGACGGAGAAGCAGAAGGAGAAGTAGGAGAAGCAGAAGAAGAAGAAGCAGGAGAAGCAGAAACAGAAGAAGCAGAAGGAGAAGAGCAGAAGCAGAAGGAGAAGCAGAAGGAGAAGCAGAAGAAGCAGAAGCTGAAGCAGAAGAAGAAGAAACAGAAAAAGCAGAAGAAGCAGAAGAAGAAGCAGCAGGAGAAGCAGAAGAAGAAGAAGGAGAAGGAGAAAGAGAAGGATTAGGAGTAGGAGAAACAGAAGGATAAGCAGAAGCAGAAAGAGAAGGAGAATGAGAAGGGGAAGCAGGAGACGCAGAAGAAGCAGAAGCAGGAGAAGCAGAAGCAGAAGAAACATAGGAAGGAGAAGAAGCAGAAGGAGAAGCAGAAACAGAAGGAAAAGCAGAAAGAGAAGCAGGAGAAGCAGAAGAAGCATCAGCAGGAGAAGCAGAAGCAGAAGAAGCCGAAGAAGCAGAAGCAGAACCTGAAGCAGAAGGAGAAGCAGGAGAAGCAGAAGAAGCAGAAGAAGCAGAGGCAGTAGCAGAAGAAGCAGAAGATGCAGAAGCAGGAGGAAAAGCAGAAGAACGAGAAGGAGAAGGAGTAGGAGAAACAGAAGGAGAAGCAGAAAGAGAAGCAGAAGAAGGAGCAGGAGAAGGAAAAGCAGCAGGAGAAGCAGAAAGAGCAGCAGAAGGAGAAGCAGAAGCAGAAGTAGAAGCAGAAGAAGGAGAAGCATAAAGAGAAACAGAAGGAGAAGCAGGAGAAGCAGAAGCAGGAGAAGCAGAATCAAAAAAAATAGAAGAAGGATAAGAAGCAGAAGCAGAAAGAGAAGCAGAAACAGAAGGAGAAGCAGAAATAGAAGCAGAAGAAGCTGAAGAAGCAGAAGCAGAACCTGAAGCAGTAGGCGAAGCAGGAGAAGCAGAAGAAGCAGAATCTGGAGAAGAAGGAGAACCAGAAGGAGAAGCAGAAGCAGAAAGAGAAGCAAAAGCAGAAGGAGAAGCAGAAGAAATAGAAGCAGAATCAGTAGCAGAAGAAGCTGAAGATCCAGAACCAGAAAGAGAAGCAGAAGGAATAGCAGAAGAACGAGAAGGAGAAATAGAAGGAAAAGCAGAAGGAGAAGCAGGAAAAGCAGAAGAAACAGAAGCAGACGGAGAAGCAGAAGAAGGAGAAGGAGAAGCCGGAGCAGAAGAAGAAGCAGAAGGAAAAGCACAAGCAGAAGGAGATGCAGAAGGAGAAGCAGGAAATGCAGAAGACACAGAAGCAGAAGGAGAAGAAGAAGGTGAAGAATCAGAATCAGAAGAAGCAGAAGCAGAAATAGAAAGAGAAGCCGACGAAGAGAAGCAGAACGAGAAGCAGGAGAATCAGAAGAAGCACAAGCGGGAGAAGCAGAAGAAGAAGAAACAGAAGAAGGAGAAGGAGCAGAAGCAGAAGGAGAAGCAGAAGGAGAAGCAGAAAGAGATGCAGGAAAAGCAGAAAAAGCAGAAGCAGGAGAAGCAGAAGGAGAAGAAACAGGAGAAGGACAAGATGCAGAAAGAGAAGCAGTAGAAGCAGAAGAGGCAGGAAAAGCAGAAGCAGAAGAAAGAGAAGAAGAAGGAGATGAAGAAGAAGAAGAAGAAGAAGCAGCATAAGGAGAAGCATAAGGAGAAGCATAAGGAGAAGTATAAGGAGAAGCAGTAGAAGCAGAAGAAGCAGAAGCAGGAGAAGCTGAAGCAGAAGAAAAAGAATAAGCAAAAGAAGCAGAAGCAGTGAGAGAAGCAGAAGAAGGAGAAGGAGAAGGAGCAGCAGAAGGAGAAGCAGAAGCAGAAAGAGAAGCAGGAGAACCAGAAGAAGCAGGAAAAGCAGAAGCAGAAGAAACAGGAGAAGCCGAAGAAGCAGAAGCAGAATCTGAAGCAGAAGGAGAAACAGAAGAAGCACAATCTGAAGCAGAAGCAGAAGAAACAGAAATAGTAGAATAAGCAGTAGCAAAAGCACAAGGACAAGCAGAAGAACAAGAAGGAGAAGGCGAAAGAGAAGGATTAGGAGTAGGAGAAGCAAAAGGATAAGCAGAAGCAGAAAGAGACGCAGAAGGAGAAGCAGCACGAGAAGTAGGAGAAGCAGGAGAAGCAGAAGCAAGAGAAGCAGAAGAAACAGAAGACGCAGAAGCAGAATGAGAAGCAGAAGGAGAAATTGAAGCAGAAGGAGAAGGAGAAGCAGAAGGAAATCAGAAGAAGGAGAAGGAGAAGCAGAAAGAGAAGCAGAAAGAGAAACAGAAAGAGAAGCAAAACGAGAAGCAGGAGAAGCAGAAGCAGAAGAAACATAAGAAGGAGAAGAAGCAGAAGCAGAAAGAGAAGCAGAAACAGAAGGAAAAGCAGAAATAGAAGCAGGAGCAGCAGAAGAAGCAGCAGCAGGAGAAGCAGAAGCAGAAGAAGCCGAAGAAGCAGAAGCAGAACCTGAAGCATAAGGAGATACAAGAGAAGCACAACAAACAGAATCTGGAGAAGCAGAAGGAGAAGCAGAAGCAGAAAGAGAAGCAAAAGCAGAAGGAGAATCATAAGGAGAAGCAGAAGAAACAGAAGAAGCAGAGGCAGTAGCAGAAT
>NW_012300751.1:0-3471 GCF_000151885.1 Dipodomys ordii | reverse complement strand
TTGTGTCCGCTGTATTGACTCCGTGTCCCACTGGGTGCCGCTGTTTCCTTCCTGTGTTTCCCGCTGTGTCTCGCTGTGTCCCCACTGTATCGACACTGTGTCCCCGTTGTGTCCCGCTGTGTCCCCCGCTGTGTCCCGCTGTGTCCCCCCCTGAGTACCCGCTGTGTCACCGCTGTGTCCCGCTGTTTCCTCGCTGTGTCCCCTGCTGTCTCCCTCTCTGTCCCCCGCTGTGTCTCACGCTTTGTCCCTACTGTGTCCCTCTGTGTACCCCGCTGTGTCCAGCTTTGTCCCCGCTTTGTCTCGCTGTGTCCCACGCTCTGTCCCACACTGTGTCCCGCAGTGTCCCCCGCTGTGTCCCGCTGTGTCCCACTGTGTCCCCCGCTGAGTCCCCGCTGTGTCACCGCTGTGTCCCGCTGTTTCCTTGCTGTGTCCCCTGCTGTTTCCCTCTCTGTCCCTCGCTGTGTCTCACGCTTTGTCCTCGCTGTGTCCCATTGTGTCCCGCTGTGTCCCGCTGTGCCCCCACTGTGTCCCGTTGTGTCCACAGTGTGTACCACGCTATGTAACGCTGCCTCCCCGCTGTATCGACACTGTGTCCCGTTGTGTCCCGCTGTGTCCTCTCTGTGTTCCCCACTGTGTCCCGCTGTGTCCCCCGCTCTGTCCCCCGCTGTGTCCTCGCTGTGTCCCCTGTTGTGTCCCGCTGTGTCCTCACTGTGTCGCCCACTGTGTCCCGCTGTGTACCCCGCTGTCCCCCGCTGTGGCCCGCTGTGGCCCGCTGTGGCCCCCGCTTTATCTTGCTGTGTCCCGCAGTGTCCCCGCTGTGTCCCGCTGTGTAACACTGTGTCCCGTGGTGTCCCACTTTGTCCCACGCTGTGTCCCCAGCAGTGTCCCCTCTGTGTCGCCGCTGTGTCCCTCTCTGTCCTCGCTGTTTCCTCCACTGTGTCCCGCTTGGTCTCCCGCTGTGTTCCGCTGTGTCCAGCTGTGTCCTCGCTGTGTCCCCCACTGTGTCCCGTTGTTTCCACAGCTGTGTACCACGCTGTGTAACGCTGTGTGCCCGCTGTATCGATGCTGTGTCCCGCTGGGTCCCGCTGGGTCCTCGCTGTGTTCCCCGCTGTGTCCCGCTGTGTCCCCCGCTGTGTCCACCGCTGTGTCCTCACTGTGTCCCCCGCTGTGTCCCGCTGTGTCCTCGCTCTGTCCCCCGCTGTGTCCCGCTGGGTCCCCCGCTGTGTCCCGCTGTGTCCCGCTCTGTCCCTGCTGTGTCCCGCTGTGTCCCCCTGTGTCCCCCGCTGTGTTCCGCTATGTTCCCGCGATGTCCCCGCTGTGTCCTGCTGTGTCCCACTGTGTCCCGTGGTGTCCCAGTTTGTCCTTCGCTGTGTCCCCAGGTGAGTCCCCGCTGTGTCCCGCTGTGTCCCCCACTGGGTCCCGCTGTGTCCCCACAGGGTCACCGCTGTTTCCCGCTGTGACCCGCTGTGTTCCGTGGTGTCCCGCTTTGTCCCCCGCTGTGTCCCCCGCTGAGTCCCCGCTGTGTACCCCGCTTTGTACCACTGTGTCCCCGCAGTGTCCCCGCTGTGTCCCGCTGTGTCACACTGTCCCGTGGTGTTCTACTTTGTCCCCCGCTGTGTCCCCCACTGAGTCCCCTCTGTGTCACAACTGTGTCCCGCTGTGTCCTCGCTGTGTCCCCCGCTGTCTCCCGCTTTGTCCCCCGCTGTATCCCGCACCCCACTGTACCACTGTGTCCACGCTGTGTCCCCCACTGTGTCCAGCTGTGTCCTCCGTGTATCCCAAGCTGTGTCCCGCTGTGTCCCTCTGTGTCCCCGCTGTGTCCCACTATGTTCCCGCAGTGTCCTCGCTGTGTCCCGCTGTGTCCCGCTTGTCCTCGCTGTGTCCCCCGCTGTGTCCCTTTGTGTCCCTAGCTGTGTACCCCGCTGTTTCCTGCTGGGTCCCCACTGTATCGACGCTGTGTCCTGCTGGGTCCCGCTGGGTCCTCGCTGTGTTCCCCGTTGTGTCCCGCTGTGTCCCCCGCTGTGTCCAGCTGTGTCCCTGCTGTGTCCCTGCTGTGTCGCCGCTGTGTCCCGCTGTGTCCTGCTGTGTCCTCGCTGTGTCCCACGCTGTGTTCCGCTGTGTCCCCCGCTGTGTCCCGCTGTGTCCCGCTGTGTCCCCGCTGTGTCCCGCTGTGTCCCCCGCTGTGTCCCGCTGTGTCCCGCTGTGTCCCTGCTGTGACCCTCTCTGTCCCCGCTGTATTGACGCTATGTCCCGGTGTGTCCCGCTGTGTCCGCGCTGTGTTTCCGGCTGTGTCCCGCTGTGTACCCCTCTGGGTCCCCTGCTGTGTCCCGCTGTGTCCCCTCTCTGTCCCCTACTGACCCCCGCTGTGTCCCCCGCTGTGTCTCACTGTGTCGCCCGCTTTGTCGCGCTGTGCCCCTGCAGTGTCCCCACTGTGTCCCACTGTGTCCCACTGTGTCCCGTGTTGTCCCGCTTTGTCCCCCGCTGTGACCTCGCAGTGTTTCCCGCTGTGTCCTCGCTGGGTCCCCCGCTGTGTCCAGCTGTGTTCCCCACTGTGTCCTGCTGTGTCCGACTGTGTCCCGCTGTGTCCCCGCTGTGTCCCGCTGTGTCCCGCTGTGTCCCCGCTGTGTGCCCGCTGTGTCCCGCTGTGTACCCCGCTGTGTCCAGCTGTGTCCTTTTGTGTCACGCTGTTTCCCCGCTGTGTCCCTGCTGTGTCCCTCTGTGTACCCCGCTGTGTCCAGCTTTGTCCCCGCTGTGTCTCGCTGTGTCCCACGCACTGTCCCACACTGTGTCCCGCAGTGTCCCCCGCTGTGTCCCGCTGTGTCCCCCGCTGTGTCCCACTGTGTCCCCCACTGAGTCCCAGCTGTGTCATCGCTGTGTCCCGCTGTTTCCTCGCTGTGTCCCCTGCTGTCTCCCTCTCTGTCCCCCGCTGTGTCTCACGCTTTGTCCCCGCTGTGTCCCACTGTGTCCCGCTGTGTCCGGCTGTGCCCCCACTGTGTCCCGTTGTGTCCACAGTGTGTACCACGTAGTGTAACGCTGTGTGCCCGCTGTATCGACGCTGTGTCCCGCTGTGTCCTGGCTGTGTCCCCCGCTGTCTCCAGCTCTGTCCCCCGCTGTGTCTCACGCTTTGTCCCCGCTGTGTCACATTGTGTCCCGCTGTGTCCCGCTGTGCCCCCACTGTGTCCCTTTGTGTCCACAGCTGTGTACCACGCTGTGTAACGCTGTGTGCCCGCTGTATGGACGCTGTGTCCCCCTGGGTCCCGCTGTGTCCTCGCTGTTTTCCCCACTGTGTCCCGCTGTGTCCCCCGATGTGTCCCCCGCTGTGTCCTCGCTGTGTCCCCCGCTGTGTCCCGCTGTGTCCTCACTTTGTCCCCCGCTGTGTCCTGCTGTGTCCCCCGAAGTGTCCCACTGTGTCCCGCTCTGTCCCTGCTGTGTCCCGAAGTGTCCCCCTTTGTCCCCCGCTGTGTCCCGCTA
>NW_012300750.1:0-3471 GCF_000151885.1 Dipodomys ordii | reverse complement strand
TCATTCGCTGTGTCCCCAGGTGAGTCCCCGCTGTGTCCCGCTGTGTCCCCCACTGGGTCTCGCTGTGTCCCCACAGGGTCACCGCTGTTTCCCGCTGTGACTCGCTGTGTTCCGTGGTGTCCCGCTTTGTCCCCCGCTGTGTCCCCCGCTGAGTCCCCGCTGTGTCCCCCGCTTTGTACCGCTGTGTCCCCGCAGTGTCCCCGCTGTGTCCCGCTGTGTCACACTGTCCCGTGGTGTCCTGCTTTGTCCCCCGCTGTGTCCCCCACTGAGTCCCCTCTGTGTCGCAACTGTGTCCCGCTGTGTCCTCGCTGTGTCCCCCGCTGTCTCCCGCTGTGTCCCCCGCTGTATCCCGCACCCCACTGTACCGCTGTGTCCTCGCTGTGTCCCCCACTGTGTCCAGCTGTGTCCTCCGTGTATCCCAAGCTGTGTCCCGCTGTGTCCCTCTGTGTACCCCGCTGTGTCCCACTATGTTCCCGCAGTGTCCTCGCTGTGTCCCGCTGTGTCCCGCTTGTCCTCGCTGTGTCCCCCGCTGTGTCCCTTTGTGTCCCCAGCTGTGTACCCCGCTGTGTCCTGCTGTGTCCCCACTGTATCGACGCTGTGTCCTGCTGGGTCCCGCTGTGTCCTCGCTGTGTTCCTCGTTGTGTCCCGCTTTGTCCCCCACTGTGTCCCCGCTGTGTCCCTGCTGTGTCACTGCTGTGTCGCCGCTGTGTCCCACTGTGTCCTGCTGTGTCCTCACTGTGTCCCACGCTGTGTTCCACTGTGTCCCGCTGGGTCCCCGCTGTGTCCCGCTGTGTCCCCGCTGTGTCCCGCTGTGTCCCGCTGTGTCCCTGCTGTGACCCTCTCTGTCCCGCTGTATTGACGCTGTGTCCCGGTGTGTCCCGCTGTGTCCGCGCTGTGTTTACGGCTGTGTCCCGCTGTGTACCCCTCTGTGTCCCCCGCTGTGTCCCGCTGTGTCCCCTCTCTGTCCCCTACTGACCCCCGATGTGTCCCCTGCTGTGTTTTGCTCTGTCGCCCGCTTTGTCCCGCTGTGCCCCTGCAGTGTCCCCGCTGTGTCCCACTGTGTCACACTGTGTCCCGTGTTGTCCCGCTTTGTCCCCCGCTGTGACCTCGCAGTGTTTCCCGCTGTGTCCCGCTGTGTCCTCGCTGTGTTCCCCTCTGTGTCCCGCTGTGTCCCCCATTGTGTCCACCGCCGTGTCCTCGCTGTGTCCCCCGCTTTGTCCCGCTGTGTCCTCACTGGGTCCCCCACTGTGTCCCGCTGTGTCCTGCTGTGTCCTTGGTGTGACCCGCTCTGTGCCCGCTGTATCGACGCTTTGTCCCGCTCTGTCCCGCTGTGTCGGTGCTGTGTTCCCCGCTGTGTCCAGCTGTGTACCCCTCTGTGTCCCCTGCTGTGTCCCGCATTGTCCCGCTGTGTACTGCTGTGTCACCTGCTGAGTCCCGCTGAGTCCCCGATGTGTCCCAATGTGTCCTCGCTGTGTCCCCCGCTGTGTCCCACTGTGTCCCAACTGTGTCCCCCGCTGTGTCCCGCTGTGTCCTGCTGTCTCCCCCTCTGTGTCCCCCGCTGTGTCCCTCTGTGTCCCCCGCTTTGTCACCGCTCTGTCCCGTTGTGTCCTCGCTGTGTCCCCCTCTGTCTCCCTCTCTGTCCCCCGCTGTTTCTCACGCTTTCTCCCCACTGTGTCCAACTGTGTCCCGCTGTGTCCCGCTGTGCCCCCACTGTGTCCCGTTGTGTCCACAGCTGTGTACCACGCTGTGTCCCGCTGTGTCCTCGCAGTGTTCCCCGCTGTGTCCCGCTGTGTCCCGCTGTGTCCTCGCAGTGTTCCCCGCTGTGTCCCGCTGTGTCCCCCGCTGTGTCCTCTCTGTGTCCCCCAATATATCCCGCTGTGTCCTCGATGGGTCCCCCGCTGTGTCCCGCTGTGTCACACTGTGTCCCATGGTGTCCTGCTGTGTCTTTGCTGTGTCCCCCGCTGTCCCCCACTTTGTCCCTAGCTGTGTCCCGCTGTGTCCCCTGCTGTGTCCCTGCTGTGTCCGCGCTGTGTGCCCGCTGTGTCCCACTTTGTACCCCGCTGTGTCCAGCTGTGTCACCGCTGTGTTCCATTCTGTCCACTCTCTGTCCCCCGCTATCCCCTGCTGTGTCCCCCGCTGTGTCCCGCTGTGTCCCCCACTTTGTCCCGCTGTGTCCCCGCAGTATCGCCGCTGTGGCGCGATGTGTCACACTGTGTCCCGTGGTGTCCCGCTTTGTCCCCTGCTGTGTTCCCCGCTGAGTCCCGCTTTGTCCCCGTTGTGTCCCGCTGTATCCCGCTGTGTTCCGTGGTGTCCCGTTTGTCCCCCGCTGTGTCCCCCGCTGAGTCCCAGCTGTGTCCCCGCTGTGTCCCGCTGTGTCCTCGCTGTGTCCCCAGCTGTGTCCTGCTCTGTTCCCTGCTGTGTCTCCCGCTTTGTCCCCGCTGTGCCCCGCTGTGTCCCACTGCGTCCCGTTGTGTCCCGCTATGTCCCCCACTGTGTCCCGTTGTGTCCCCAGCTGTGTACCCCGCTGTGTCCCCGCTCTATCGACGCTGTGTCCCTCGCTGTGTCCCGCTTTGTCCCCCGCTTTGTCCCGCTGTGTCCTCCCTGTCTCCCCCGCTGTGTCCCGCTGTATCCCCGGCTGTGTCCCGCTGTGTCCCCTGCTGTGTCACTGCTATGTCCCGCTGTGTTCCACTGTGTCCCGCTGTGTCCTTGCTGTGTCTCCCGCAGTGTCCCGCAGTGTCCTCGCTGTGTCCCCCACTGTGTCCTGCTTTTCCACTGCTGTGTCCCGCTGTGTACCCCTCTGTGTCACCCGCTCTGTCCCTGCTGTGACCCGCTGTGTACTGCTATGTCCCCCGCTGAGTCCCGCTGTGTCCCCGTTGTGTCCCAATGTGTCTTCACTGTGTCCCCCCTGTGTCCCGCTGTGTCCCACCTGTGTCTCCCGCTGTGTCCCGCTGTGTCCCTCTGTGTTTCCTGCTGTGTCCCCTGCTCTGTCCCTCTGTGTCCACCGCTGTGTCCCTGCTGTGTCCCCGCTGTGTCCCGCTGTGTCCCGCTGTGTCCCCCGCTGTGTCCCGCTTTGTCCCCCCTGTATCCCCCACTGTGTCCCGCTGTGTCCCCTGCTGTGTCCCCGCTGTGTCACACTGTGTTCCACTGGGTCCGGATGTGTCCTGGCTCTGTCTCCCACAGTGTTCCGCTGTGTCCTTGTTGTGTCCCCCGCTGTGTCCCGGTGAGTTCCCCGCTGTGTCCCGCTGTGTCCCCGCTGTGTGTCCTCTATGTCCCGCTGTGTACCCAGCTGTGTCCAGCTGTGTCACCGCTGTGTTCCCACTGTGTCCCCTCTCTGTCCCACGCTATCCCCTCCTGTGTCCAATGCTGTCTCCCGCTGTGTCCACACTGTGTCCCCCATTTTGTACACGCTGTGTCCCCGCAATGTCAACCGCTGTGTCACATATGTGACACACTGAGACCACGAGGAGTCCC
>NW_012300749.1:0-3471 GCF_000151885.1 Dipodomys ordii | reverse complement strand
TCACATAGCTGGGGACACAGCGGGGACAAACTGAGACACCACGGGACACAGCGAGGACACAGCGGGAAACATTGGAACACAGCGGGGGACAAAGCGGGATGAAGCGGGGGACATAGCGGGACACAGCGGCACACAGTGGGGGACACAGCGGGGGACAGCGGAGACAGAGATGGGCCACAGCGGGACACAGCGGTGACATAGCTGGACACAGCAGGGTACACAGCGGAAAACAGCGGGCACACCGGGGACACAGCGAGACACAGCGGGACACAGCGGGGTCACAGTGGGACACAGGGGGACAAAGCAGGGGACACAGCGGGACACAGCTGGGGACACAGCGAGGACACAGTGGGATACAGCGGGGGACACAGTGAGGACACAGCGGGATACAGCCAGGGAAAAAGCGGGACACAGGGGGGACACAGCAGTGGACACAGCGGGACACAGCGGGGGACACAGCCGGACACAGCGGGGGAAACAGTGGGGGACACAGTGGGACACGGTGGGACACAGCGGGGGACACATGGGGAACACAGCAGGACAAAGCGGGGACACAGCAGGACTCAGCGGGGGACACAGCAGTATACAGCAGGACACAGCGGGGACACAGCAGGGACACAGCTGGGGACACAGCGGGACACAGCAGGACACAGCGGGGGACACAGCAGGACACAGAGGGGGACACAGTGGGGTACACAGCGGGACACAGCTTGGGACACAGCGGGACACAGCGGGACACACCGGGGGACCGAGCGAGGACACAGCGGGATAGAGCGGGACACAGCGAGGACCCAGCGGAACACAGCGTGGGACACAGTGGCGGACACAGTGGGACACAGCGGGACACAGCGGGGGACACAAGGAGGACCCAGCAGGACCCAGCGGGACCCAGCGTCGATACAGCGGGGACACAGTGGGACACAACTGGGGACACAACGGGACACAGCGGGGAACACATGGAGGACATAGCGGGACCCAGCGTCGTTACAGCGGGGACACAGCGGGACACAGCAGCGTGCATAGCTGGGGACACAACGGGACACTGCGGGGGACACAGAGAGTAACCAGCGGAACACAGCGGTACACAGCGGGGACACTGCGGGAACATACTGGGACACAGCGGGGTACACAGTGGGACACAGCGGGACACAGCTAGGGACACAGCGGGGACAAAGCGGCAGACAGCGGGGGACACAGCGAGGACACAGCGGGACACAGCGGCGACACAGAGGGGACTCAGCGGGACAAAGCGGGGGACACAGCGGGACACAGCGGGGGACACAGCCGGGGACATCGGAGACAGAGAGGGGCCAAAGCAAGACACAGCGGTGAAACAGCTGGACACAACGGAGTACACAGCAGGACACAGCCGGGCACACAGCGGGGACACAGCGGGACACAGCAGGGACCGAGCGAGACATAGCGGGACACAGCCGAACACAGCAGGGGGCACAGCGGGACACAGCGGGGGACCGAGCAAGGACACAGCGGGACACAGCGGGTGACACAGCTGGGGACACAGCGGGACACAGCGGGGAACACAGCAAGGACACAGCGGGACACAGCAGGACACAGCGTCCATACAGCGGGGACACAGTGTTACACAGCGTGGTACCCAGCTCTGGACACAACGGGACAGAGTGGGGGCACAGCGAGACACAGCGGGACACAGCGAGGACACAGCGGGACACATTGGTGACACAGCGGGGGACACAGCAGGACACAGCAGCGGACACAGCGGGGGACACAGCGGGACACAGCGCGATACAGCGGGGGACACAATGGGGACACAGCGGGACACAGCGGGGGACACAGCGAGGACACAGCGGAACATAGAAGGGGACACAGAGAGGACACAGCGGGACACAGCGAGACACAGCGGGACACAGCGTGGACATAGCAGTACACACAGCGGGACATAGCGGGGGACACAGCTGGGGACACAACGGGACACAGCTGGGGAAACAGCGAGGACAGAGCGGGAAACAGCGGGACACAGCAGGGACACAGCGTCGATACAGCGGGGACACAGCGAACACAGCGAGGAACACAGGAAGGAAACAGCGGGACCCAGTGGGACACAGAGTCGATACAGCAGGACACAACGGGGTACACAGCGCGACACAGCGGGGGACACAATGGGTACACAACGGGACACAGCGGGGGACACAGCGAGGACACAGCGGGACACAGCGGGACACAGCGGGGGACACAGGGGGCCCAGCGGGAGACCCAGCGAGGACACAGCAGGACACAGCGGGGGACACAGGGGGACACAGCGGGGAACACAGCGGGGGACACAGCAGGACACAGCGGGGAACACAGCGAGGACACAGCATGGACACAGCGGGACACAGCGTCGATACAGCGGGCACACAGAGTTACACAGCGTGGTACACAGCGGAGGACACAGTGGGACAGAGTGGGCTACCCAGTGAGGACACAGCGGGAACAACAGGGGACACAACGAGGACACAGCGGGGGACACAGCGGGACACAGTGGGGAACACAGCGAGGACACAGCAGGACACAGCGGGACACAGCATCGATACAGCGGGGACGCAGCGTTACACAGCGTGGTACACACTGTGGACACAACGGGACACAGTGGGGGCACAACCGGACACAGCGGGACACAGTGGGACACAGCGGGGACAAAGCGTGAGACACAGCGGGGGCAGAGAGGGAGACAGCAGGGGACACAGCGAGGAAACAGCGGGACACAGCGGTGACACAGCGGGGACTCAGCGGGGGACACAGTGGGACACAGCGGGGGACACAGCGGGACACAGCGGGGGACACTGCGGGACACAGTGTGGGACAGAGCGTGGGACACAGCGAGACACAGCGGGGACAAAGCTGGACACAGCGGGGTACACAGAGGGACACAGCGGGACACAGCGGGGAAACAGCGTGACACAAAAGAACACAGCTGGACACAGCGGGGTACACAGCGGGACACAGCGGGCACACAGCGGGGACACAGCGGGACACAGCGGGAACACAGCGGGACACAGTCGGACACAGCGGGACACAGCGGGGAACACAGCGGGACACAGCAGGGGACCCAGCGAGGACACAGCGGGACACAGCGGGAAACACTGCGAGGTCACAGCGGGGGACAAAGCGGGACAACACGGGACACAGTGGGACACAGTGGGACACAGTGGGGACACTGCAGGGGCACAGCGGGACAAAGTGGGCGACACAGTGAGACACAGCGAGGGACACAGCGGGGGACAGCAGGGGACAGAGAGGGGACACAGCGGGACACAGCAGGGGACACAGAGGGGTACACAGCGGGACACAGCCGGAAACACAGCGCGGACACAGCGGGACACAGCAGGGGACACAGAGGGGTACACAGCGGGACACAGCCGGAAACAAAGCGCGGACACAGCGGGACACACCGGGACACAGCGTCAATACAGCGGGGACAGAGAGGGTCACAGCAGGGACACAGCGGGACAC
>NW_012300748.1:0-3471 GCF_000151885.1 Dipodomys ordii | reverse complement strand
CACCGCAGGTTGACCGCTGTTTCATGCTGTGTCCCGCTGTGTTCCGTGGTGTCCCGCTTTGTCCCCCGCTGTGGCCTCCCTGAGCCACCTCTGTGTCCCCGCTGTGTCCCGCTGTGTCCTCGCTGTGTCCGCCTCTGTCTCCCGCTCTGTCCACCGCTGTGTCTCATGATTTGTCCCCGCTGGGTCCCACTGTGTCCCGCTCTGTCACCCACTGTGTCCCCCGCTGAGTCCTCTATGTGTCGCCACTGTGTCCCGCTGTGTCCTCGCTGTGTCCCCTGCTATCTCCCGCTTTGTCCCACGCTGTGTCCCGCTGTGTCCTCGTTGTGTCCCCGGCTGTGTCCTGCTGTGTTCCCGCTGTGTCCCAAGCTGTGTCCCGCTGTGTCCTGCTGTGTGCCCCGCTGTGTCCTGCTGGGTGCCGCTGTTTCCCCGCTGTGTCCCCGCTGTGTCCTCGCTGTGTCCCGCTGTGTCTACTGCTGTGTCCCCACTGTGTCCCGCTGTGTCTCGCTGTGTCCCGCTGTGTCCTCGCTGCTTCCCACGCTGTGTTCTGCTGTGTCCTCGCTGTGTCCCCCGCTGTGTCCCGTTGTGTACCCAGCTGTGTACCCCGCTGTGTCCCGCTGTGTCCGCGCTGTATCGACGCTGTGTCCCGCTTGGTCCCGCTGTATCCTCGCTGTGTTCCCCGCTGTGTCCCGCTGTTTACCCCTCTGTGTCCCCCGCTGTGTCCCGCTGTGTCCCGCTGTGTACTGCTGTGTCCCCCGCTGAGTCCCGCTGTGTCCCCACTGTGTCCCAATGTGTCCTCGCTGTGTCCCGCGCTGGGTCCCGCTGGGTCCCCCCTGTGTCCCCCGCTGTGTCCGGCTGTGTCCGGCTGTGTCCCCCGCTGTGTCCCCCGCAGTGTCAGCGCTGTGTCCCGCTGTGTCCTCGCTGTGTCCCCCGCTGTCTCCCGCTCTGTACCCCGCTGTGTCTCAAGCTTTGTCCCCGCTGTGTCCCACAGTGTCCCTAGTTGTGTCCCGCTGTGTCCCGCTGTGTCCCCTGCTGTGTCCCGCTGAGTCCCATCTGTGTCGCCGCTGTGTCCCACTATGTTCCCGCAGTGTCCCCGCTGTGTCCCGCTGTGTCCTGCTGTGTCCTCGCTGTGTCCCCCGAGTGTCCCGTTGTGTCCCCAGCTGTGCACCCCGCTGTGTCCCGCTGTGTCCCCGCTGTAACGGCGCTGAGTCCCGCTGGGTCCCGCTATGTCCTCTCTGTGTGCCCCGCTGTGTCTCGCTTGTCCCGCTGTGTCACGCTCTGTCCCCTCTGTGTCCCTCTGTGTCCAGCTCTGTCCCTGTTGTGTGTCCGCTGTGCCCCGCTGTGTACCCTTCTGTGTCCAGCTGTGTCCCCTCTGTGTCCCGCTGTGTCCCTTCTCTTTCCCCCGCTGTCCACCGCTGTGTCCCCCGGCTGTGTCCCGCAGTGTCCCTGCTGTGTCCCGCTGTGTCCTACTGTGTCCCGTGGTGTCCCGCTTTTTCCCCTCTATGTCCCCTGCTGAGTCCCCTCTGTGTCCCCGCTGTGTCCAACTGTGTCCTCGCTGTGTCCTCCGCTGTCTCCCGCTTTGTCCCACGCTGTGTCCTACTTTGTCCCACTGTGTCCCTGCTGTGTCCCCCGCTGTGTCCCGCTGTGTCCCCCGCTGTGTCCCGCTGTGTCCCCGCAGGTTCACCGCTGTTTCACGCTGTGTCCTGCTGTGTTCCGTGGTGTCCCGCTTTGTCCCCCGCTGTGTCCCGCTGTGTCCACTGCTGGGTCCCCGCTGGGTCCCGCTGTGTCTCGCTGTTTCCCGCTGTGTCCTCGCATTGTCCCATGCTGTGTTCCGCTGTGTCCTCCCTGTGTCCCCCGCTGTGTCTTGCTGTGTCCCCCGCTGTGCCCCGCAGTGTCCCGCTGTGTCCGGCTGTGTCCCGCTGTGTCTACTGCTGTGTCCCCGCTGTTTCCCCGCTGGGTCCTGCTGTGTCCCGCTGTGTCCCGCTGGGTCCCCCGCTTTGTCCCGCTGTGTCCCCGCAGTGTCCCCGCTGTGTCCCGCTGTGTCCCACTGTGTCCTGTGGTGTCCCGATTTGTCCCCCGCTATGTCCCCTGCTGAGTCCCCTCTGTGTCCCCGCTGTGTCCCGCTGTGTCCCCAGCTGTGTCCCGCTGTGTCCCCCGCTGTGTCCTGCTGTGTCCCGCTGTGTCCTGCTGGGTCCTGCTGTGTCCCCGCTGTGTCCCCGCTGTGTCCCGCTGTGTCCCCCGCTGTGTCCCCGCAGGTTCACCGCTGTTTCAAGCTGTGTCCCGCTGTGTTCCGTGCTGTCCCGCTTTGTCCCCCGCTGTGGCCTCCCTGAGCCACCTCTGTGTCCCCGCTGTGTCCCGCTGTGTCCTCGCTGTGTCCGCCTCTGTCTCCCGCTCTGTCCACCGCTGTGTCTCATGATTTGTCCCCGCTGGGTCCCACTGTGTCCCGCTCTGTCCCCCACTGTGTGCCCCACTGAGTCCTCTATGTGTCGCCACTGTGTCCCGCTGTGTCCTCGCTGTGTCCCCTGCTATCTCCCGCTTTGTCCCACGCTGTGTCCCGCTGTGTCCCGCTTTGTCCTCGTTATGTCCCCGGCTGTGTCCTGCTGTGTTCCCGCTGTGTTCCAAGCTGTGTCCCGCTGTGTCCCGCTGTGTGCCCCGCTGTGTCCTGCTGGGTGCCGCTGTGTCCCCGCTGTGTCCCCGCTGTATCCTCGCTGTGTCCCGCTGTGTCTACTGTTGTGTCCCCACTGTGTCCCGCTGTGTCTCGCTGTGTCCCGCTGTGTCCTCGCTGTTTCCCACGCTGTGTTCTGCTGTGTCCTCGCTGTGTCCCCCGCTGTGTCCGTTGTGTACCCAGCTGTGTACCCCGCTGTGTCCCGCTGTGTCCCCGCTGTATCGACGCTGTGTCCCGCTTGGTCCCGCTGTATCCTCGCTGTGTTCCCCGCTGTGTCCCGCTGTTTACCCCTCTGTGTCCCCCGCTGTGTCCCGCTGTGTCCCGCTGTGTACTGCTGTGTCTCCCGCTGAGTCCCGCTGTGTCCCCGCTGTGTCCCCATGTGTCCTCGCTGTGTCCCGCGCTGGGTCCCGTTGTGTCCCCCCTGTATCCCCCACTGTGTCCGGCTGTGTCCGGCTGTGTCCCCCGCTGTGTCCCCCGCAGTGTCAGCGCTGTGTCCCGCTGTGTCCTCGCTGTGTCCCCCGCTGTCTCCCGCTCTGTACCCCACTGTGACTCAAACTTTGTCCCCGATGTGAACCAGTGAGTCACGCTGAGTCACACTGTGCCACCACTGTGTCCTGTTGTGTTCACAGCTATATACAAAGCTGTGTAACGCTGAGTCCCCACTGTATCAACACTAATGCAACGCTGAGTCCCACTGGATCCAATGCTGTGATCCCCGCTGTGACCCGCATAGGTCCCCAACTGTGTCCACCGACTGTGTCACTAAGTGGACCACGCTTAGACCCCCTGGGGACCCCGCAAATTTCCCC
>NW_012300747.1:0-3471 GCF_000151885.1 Dipodomys ordii | reverse complement strand
CAATGTGTCCTCGCTGTTTCCCACGCTGTGTTCTGCTGTGTCCTCGCTGTGTCCCCCGCTTTGTCCCGCTGTGTCCCCGCTGTATCGACGCTGTGTCCCGCTTGGTCCCGCTGTGTCCCCCCTGTGTCCCCCGCTGTGTCCCACTGTGTCCCGCTGTCTCCCCCGCTGTGTCCCTGTGTCCCACGCTTTGTCCCCCTGTGTCCCCGCAGTTTCCCCGCTGTGTCCCACTGTTTCCCACTGTGTTCTGTGGTGTCCCTCTTTGTCCCCCGCTGTGTCCCCCGGTGAGTCGCCGCTGTGTCCCCGCTTTGTCCCGCTGAGTCCTCCATGTGTCCCCCGCTGTGTTCCGCTGTGTCCCCCGCTGTGTCCCGCTGTGTCCACTGCTGGGTCCCGGCTGTGTCCCGCTGTGTCCCGCTGTGTCCGGCTGTGTCCTCACTGTGTCCCACTCTGTGTTCCGCTGTGTCCTCGCTGTGTCCCCCGCTGTGTCCCGCTGTGCCCCCCGCTGTGTCCTGCCGTGTCCCGCTCTGTCCCGCTGTGTCCTCGCTGTGTCCCGCTGTGTCCCCGCTGTGTCCCCGCTGTCTCCAGCTCTGTCCCCTGCTGTGTCTCACGCTTTGTCCCCGCTGTGTCCCACTGCGTCCCGCTGTGTCCCGCTGTGCCCCCACTGTGTCCCATTGTGTCCACAGCTTTGTACCATGCTGTGTAACGCTGTGTCTCCGCTGTATCTACGCTGTGTCCCGCTGGGTGCCGCTGTGTCCTCGCTGTGTTCCCCGCTGTGTCCAGGTGTTTCCCCCACTGTGTCCCCCACTGTGTCCTCGCTGTGTCCCCCGCTGTGTCCCGCTGTGTCCCGCTGTGTCCTCGCTATGTCCCGCTCTGTGTCCCGCTGTGTCCCCCGCCGTGTCCCGCTGTGTCCCGCTGTGTCCCGCTGCGTCCCCGCTGTGTCCCGCTGTGTCCCGCTTTGTCCCCCACTGTGTCCCGCAGTGACCATGCTGTGTCCCGCTGTGTCCCACTGTGTCCCGTGGTGTCCCGCTTTTTCCCCCGCTGTGTCCCCGGCTGAGTCTCGCTGTGTCCCCACTGTGTCCTCTCGGTATCCCCCGCTGTGTCCTGCTCTGTTCCCCACTGTGTCTCCCGTTTTGTCCCTGCTGTGCCCCGCTGTGTCTCGCTGTGTCCCGCTGTGTCCCCAATGTGTCCCGTTGTGTCAACAGCTGTGGACCCCGCTGTGTCCCGCTGTGTACCCGCTGTATCGACGCTGTGTCCCGCTGGGTCCTGCTGTGTCTCTCTCTGTGTTCCCCACTGTGTCCCGCTGTGTCTCCCGCTGTGTCCCTTGCTGTGTTCCCCACTGTGTCCCGCTGTGTCTCCCGCTGTGTTCCTTGCTGTGTCCCCCGCTGTGTCCCGCTGTGTCTCGCTGTGTCTCGCTGTGTCCTTGCTGTTTCCCACGCTGTGTTCTGCTGTGTCCTCGCTGTGTCCCCCGTTGTGTCCCATTGTGTACCCAGCTGTGTACCCCGCTGTGTCCCGCTGTGTCCCCGCTGTATCGACGCTGTGTCCCGCTTGGTCCCGCGGTGTCATCGCTGTGTTCCCTGCTGTGTCCCACTATGTCCCGCTGTTTACCCCTCTGTGTCCCCCGCTGTGTCCCGCTGTGTCCCGCTGTGTATTGCTGTGTCCCCCGCTGAGTCCCGCTGTGTCCCCTCTGTGTCCCAATGTGTCCTCGCTGTGTCCCGCGCTGGGTCCCGCTGTGTCCTCCCTGTGTCCCCCGCTGTGTCCCGCTGTGTCCCGCTGTGTTTCCTGCTGTGTCCTCTGCTCTGTCCCACTGTGTCCCCCTCTGTGTCCTGCTGTGTCCCGCTGTGTCCCCCCTGTGTCCCCCGCTGTGTCCTGCTGTGTCGTCGCTGTGTCCCCAGCTGTGTCCCGCTGTGTCCACACTGTGTTCCCCGTGTGTCCCGCTGTGTACCCCGCTGTGTCCCGCTGTGTCATGCTGTGTCCCGCTCTTTCTCCACTGTGTCCTGGTGTGTCCCGCTGTGTCCCTGCTGTGTGCCCGGTGTGTCCCAATGTGTCCTCGCTGTATCCCCCCCTGTGTCCCGCTGTGTTCCCCCTGTGTCCCCCGCTGTGTCCCGCTGAGTTCCTCTGTGTCCCCTGCTGTGTCCCCCGCTCTGTCCCACTGTGTCCCCCTCTGTGTCCCGCTGTGTCCCTCTGTGTACTGCAGTGTCCCCCGCTGAGTCCCGCTGTGTCCCCGCTGTGTCCCAATGTGTCTTCACTGTGTCCCCCGCTGTGTCCCCCTCTGTCCCCCGCTGTGTCCCGCTGTGTCCACTGCTGTGTCTACATTGTGTCCCGCTGTTTCCCCCGCTGTGTCCCGCTGTGTCGTCACTGTGTCCCGCTGTGTCCTTGCTGTGTCCACCGTGTGTCCCGCAGTGTAACCCGCTGTGTCCCCCGTGTGTCCCGCTGTGTACCCCGCTGTTTCCCGCTGTGTCACGCTTTGTCCTGCTCTTTCCCCACTGTGTCCCTTTGTATCCCGGCTGTGTGCCCGCTGTGTTCCACTGTGTAATCTGCTGTGTCTCGCTTTGTACCCGTTGTGTCTCGCTGTGTCCCCCGCTCTGTCCCCCGCTGTGTCCCGCCTTGTCCCACTCTGTGTCCCGCTGTGTCCTGCTGTGTCCCCCGCTGTGTCCCGCTGTATCCACGCAGTGTCCCGCTTTATCCCACTGTTTCCCGCTGTGTTCGGTGTTGTCCCGTTTGTGCCCTTCAGTGTCCCCCGCTGTGTCCCAACTGTGTCCCCGCTGTGTCCCGCTGTGTCCTCGATGTGTCCCCTGCTGTGTCCTGCTCTGTTCCCCGCTGTGTCGCCCACTTTGTCCCAACTGTGCCGCGCTGTGTCCCGCTGTAGCCCGCTATGTCCCCCACTATGTCCCGTTGTGTCCCCAGCTGTGTACCTCGCTGTGTCCCGCTGTGTCCCCGCTGTATTGAAGCTATGTCCCGCTGGATCCCGCTGTGTCCTCTTTGTGTACCCCGCTGTGTCCCACTGTGTCCCCCGCTGTGTCCCTCGCTGGGTTCCGCTGTGTCCCCTGCTGTGTTCCGCTGTATCCTCCCTATGTCCCTGCGGTGTCCCGCTGTGTCCCCTGCTGTGTCACTCGCTGTGTCCCTGCTGTGCCCCACTGTGTCCCACTGTGTCCCGCTGTGTCCTGCTGTGTCCCCCGCTGAGTTCCGCTGTGTACCCGCTGTGGCCCAATGTGTCCTCGCTGTGTCCCCCGCTGTGTCGCGCTGTGTCCCGCTGTGTCCCTCTGTGGCACCTGCTGTGTCCCCAGCTGTGTCCCGCTGTGTCACCGCTGTTTCCCGCTGTGTCCTCGCTGTGTCCCCCGCTGTGTCCTTCTTTGTCCCTGCTGTGTACCCCGCTGTGTCCTTCTTTGTCCCTGCTGTGTACCCCGCTGTGTCCCGCTGTGTCCCCCAATGTGTCCCGCTGTGTCCCCTGCTGTGTCCCCACTGTGTGACGCTGTG
>NW_012300746.1:0-3471 GCF_000151885.1 Dipodomys ordii | reverse complement strand
CCCGCTGTGTCCAGCTGTGTCCTCGGCTGTGTCCTCCGCTGTCTCCCGCTTTGTCCCACGCTGTGTCCTACTGTGTCCCTGCTGTGTCCGGCTGTGTCCCCCGCTGTGTCCCGCTGTGTCCCGCTTTGTCTCCCGCTGTGTCCTGCTGGGTCCCGCTGTGTCCCCACTGTGTCCCTGCTGTGTCCGGCTGTGTCCCCCGCTGTGTCCTGCTGGGTCCCGCTGTTTCCTCGCTGTGTTCCCCACTGTGTCCCGCTATGTACTCCTCTGTGTCCCTCGCTGTGACCCGCTGTGTCCAGCTGTGTACTGCTGTGTCCCCCGCTGAGTCCCGCTGTGTCCCCGCTGTGTCCCAATGTGTCCTCGCTGTGTCCCGCGCTGGGTCCCGCTGGGTCCCGCCTGTGTCCCCCGCCTTGTCCCGCTGTGTCCGGCTGTGTCCCCTGCTGTGTCCCCCGCTGTGTCCCCCGCAGTGTCAGCGCTGTGTCCCGCTGTGTCCTTGCTGTGTCCCCCGCTGTCTCCCGCTCTGTACCCCGCTGTGTCTCAAGCTTTGTCCCCGCTGTGTCCCACTGTGTCCCGCTGTGTCCCGCTGTGCCCCCACTGTGTCCCGTTGTGTTCACAGCTGTTTACCACGCTGTGTAACGCTGTGTCCCCGCTGTATCGACGCTGTGTACCGCTGGGTCCCGCTGTGTCCTCGCTGTGTTCCCCGCTGTGTCCCGCTGTGTCCCCAACTGTGTCCCCTGCTGTGTCCCTATGTGTCCCACGCTTTGTCCCCCTGTGTCCCCGCAGTTTCCCCGCTGTGTCCCGCTGTTTCCCACTGTGTTCTATGGTGTCCCGCTTTGTCCCCCGCTGTGTCACCCGGTGAGTCGCCACTGTGTCCCCGCTTTGTCCCGCTGAGTCCTCCATGTGTCCCCCGCTGTGTCCCGCTGTGTCCCCCGCTGTGTCCCGCTCTGTCCACTGCTGGGACCCGGCTGTGTCCCGCTGTGTCCCGCTGTGTCCTCACTGTGTCCCACTCTGTGTTCCGCTGTGTCCTCGCTGTGTCCCCCATGTGTCCCGCTGTGTCCCCCGCTGTGCCCTGCATTGTCCCGCTCTGTCCCGCTGTGCCCTCGCTGTGTCCCGCTGTGTCCCCCACTGTTTCCCCTGCTGTGTCCGGCTGTGTCCCCCACTGTGTCCCGCTCTGTCCCCCTCTGTGTCCCGCTGTGTCCCCCGCTGTGTCCCACTGTGTCCCCGCAGTGTCACTGCTGTTTCCTGCTGTGTCCCGCTGTGTTCCGTGGTGTCCCTCTTTGTCTCCCGCTGTGTCCCTCGCTGTGTCCCGCTGTGTCCAACTGTGTCCCGCTCTGTCCCCGCTGTGTCCCGCTGTGTCCCGCTGTGTCCCACTGCGTCCCGCTGTGTCCCGCTGTGCCCCCACTGTGTCCCGTTGTGTCCACAGCTTTGTACCATGCTGTGTAACGCTGTGTCTCCGCTGTATCGACGCTGTGTCCCGCTGGGTCCCGATGTGTCCTCGCTGTGTTCCCAGCTGTGTCCAGCTGTTTCCCCCACTTTGTCCCCCACTGTGTCCTCGCTGTGTCCCCCGCTGTGTCCCTCTGTGTCCCGCTGTGTCCTCGCTGTGTCCCCCTCTGTGTCCCGCTGTGTCCCCCGCCGTGTCCCGCCGTGTCCCGCTGTGTCCCGCTGCGTCCCCGCTGTGTCCCGCTGTGTCCCGCTTTGTCCCCCACTGTGTCCCGCAATGAACCCGCTGTGTCTCGCTGTGTCCCACTGTGTCCCCGCTGTATCGACGCTGTGTCCCGCTTGGTCCCGCTGTGTCCCCCCTGTGTCCCCCGCTGTGTCCCACTTTGTCCCGCTGTCTCCCCCGCTGTGTCCCTGTGTCCCACGCTTTGTCCCCCTGTGTCCCCGCAGTTTCCCCGCTGTGTCCCGCTCTTTCCCACTGTGTTCTGTGGTGTCCCTCTTTGTCCCCCGCTGTGTCCCCCGGTGAGTCGCCGCTGTGTCCCCGCTTTGTCCCGCTGAGTCCTCCATGTGTCTCCCTCTGTGTCCCGCTGTGTCCACCGCTGTGTCCCGCTGTGTCCACTGCTGGGACCCGGCTGTGTCCCGCTGTGTCCCGCTGTGTCCCACTGTGTCCTCACTGTGTCCCACTCTGTGTTCCGCTGTGTCCTCGCTTTGTCCCCCGCTGTGTCCCGCAGTGTCCCCCGCTGTGCCCTGCAGTGTCCTGCTCTGTCCCGCTGTGTCCTCGCTGTGTCACCCTGTGTCCGGCTGTGTCCCCCACTGTTTCCCCTGCTGTGTCCGGCTGTGTACCCCACTGTGTCCCGCTCTGTCCCCCTCTGTCTCCCGCTGTGTCCCCCGCTGTGTCCCGCTGTGTCCGACTGTGTCCCGCTCTGTCCCCGCTGTGTCCCGCTGTGTCCCGCTGTGTCCCCGCTGTGTGCCCGCTGTGTCCCGCTGTGTCCCCCGCTTTGTCCTGCTGTGTCCCCGCAGTGTCCCACTGTGTCCCACTGTGTCACACTGTGTCCCGTGGTGTCCCTCTTTGTCCCCCGCTGTGTCCACCGCTGAGTCCCCTTTTGTGGCCGCTTTGTGCTGCTGTGTCCTCGCTGTGTCCCCCGCTGTCTCCCGCTTTGTCCCCCACTGAGTCCCCTCTGTGTCGCTGCTGTGTCCCCCTGTGTCCTCGCTGTGACCCCAGCTGTGTACCCCACTGTGTTCCGCGTGTCCCTGCTGTATCGACGCTGGGTCCCGCTGGGTACCGCTGTGTCATCCCTGTGTCCCCCGCTGTGTCCCGCTGTGTCCCCCGCTGTGTCTCTGCTGTGTCCCCGCTGTGTCCCGCTGTGTACTGCTGTGTCCCCCGCTGAGTCCCGCTGTGTCCCAATGTGTCCCAATGTGTCCTCGCTCTGTCCCCCGCTGTGTCCCGTTGTGTCCTCCCTGTGCCCCCGCTGTGTCCTGCTGTGTCCCCCGCTGTGTCCCCCGCTATGTCCCACTGTGTCCCCCGCTGTGTCCCACTGTGTCCTTGCTGTGTCCCATGCTGTGTGCCGCTGTGTCCTTGCTGTGTCCCCCGCTGTGTCCCGCTGTGTCCTGCTGTGTCACGCTGTTTCCCCACTGCGTCCCCACTGTGTCCCTCTGTGTACCCCGCTGTGACCAGCTTTGTCCCCGCTGTGTCTCATTGTGTCCCACGCTCTGTCCCTCACTGTGTCCCGCTCTGTCCCACTCTGTGTCCCGCTGTGTCCCCCGCTGTGTCCCACTGTCCATGCAGTATCACTGCTGTTTCCTGCTGTGTCCCGCTGTGTTCCGTGGTGTCCCTCTTTGTCTCCCGCTGTGTCCCCCGCTGAGACCCCGCTGTGTCCACGCTGTGTCCTGCTGTGTCCTCGCTGTGTCCCCCGCTGTCTCCAGCTCTGTCCCCCGCTGTGTCTCACGCTTTTTCCCCGCTGTGTCCCACTGTGTCCCGCTGTGTCCCGCTGTAGCCCCCACTGTGTCCCGTTGTGTCCACAGCTGTGTACCACGCTG
>NW_012300745.1:0-1312 GCF_000151885.1 Dipodomys ordii | reverse complement strand
CTTATTATTTTCATGATTTTTTTTTGGTTATTTTGGTTTTGTTTTTTGTTTTTGTTTTTCCCAGGACGCGGGGCTTGAACCCTGGCCCTGGACACTGTCCCCCAACTCTTCAGCTCAAGGCTAGGGTTCTACTACTTGAGCCACAGTACCACTTCCGGTTTTCTGAGTAGCTTATTGGAGATAAGAGTCTCACAGTCTTCAGTGCCCAGGCTGGGCACTGGGGGCTGGGGCTGTCTCTCTCTGTGCTCTTCTCCTTCCCAGCCCTCCCCCCCCTTGTTTTGCCAGTCTAGGTGCTGGCAAAAGAAGAAGAAGAAAGAGAGATTGAGTAAAATTAGCCATCCATCCTCCAGCCATCCTCCTTGAGACATTCTCAATGAAGTGGGCTGGGAATGTGTATGGGTGGTAGACAGCTTCCCTAAAAACTCGGGCCTAAATGGCAGCAGCGGCGGCAGCAGCATCCATCTTGTTTACAGACCGAGTGTCCACCAGCTCATGTGGGCTTTCATGTTCTGTGTGAGTGGACAAGGCAGGCAGACGGGCTAGCTAGCGAGCTGAGCTGGGTGTGAGATTCATTGGAGATAAGAGTCTCTTTTGGGACACCGATTCCTGCTCCCTCCTTCCTTCGGGGACACCAAGGAAGAAGTTGCCCCTGGCGGGTGGGTTCCAGGCTGGCAGGCAGAGTAAGCAGAGCCCCGCTGGGACGGAAATGCATTTCTTCCTGGAGTCCACAACGAAAAGCAAGGGGAGGGGCGGAGGGGAGAGGACAGAGAGACAGAGAGGAGAGACAGACAGAGACAGAGACAAAGAGAAACAGACTCACAGACAGAGACAGAGACCCCGAGACCGACAGAAAGACACACAGGGAAAGAGCTGGAGGGGGAACGAGAGATCCACAAGTCCAACTAGATTCCCCTGAATCAACAAACAGACGGACGGACGGACGGACGGATGGACGGACGGACACACACACACACACACACACACACACACACACACACACACACACAGGCGCGCCCGCCCGCGCGAGACAGACAGACAGAGGGACACATGGAGGGGGAGCCCTAGTGACCCATTAGTGTGACTGACTAGATCACCTGAATAAATTATTCCTTCCCTGCCCTGCCTGCCCTCATGTATTAAGGTAGACTATTGGTATGGAGTTCTTCTTGTCACCAAACACAGGTGAGGGTTAGTGACTTTTTACCCTTCCATGTAGGGGGACTCTTCCCTTAGGACCCTTGATTTCGATCATTGAGTAAGCATTTCTGGAGGGGGCACTCTGGTGGAATTTTTATGGAGTAAGTAAGCAAGC
>NW_012300744.1:0-2159 GCF_000151885.1 Dipodomys ordii | reverse complement strand
TGTACAGATAGATGTTTTATCTTTGCCCCAACTGAATTCTAGATGTTTGGTTGGGGCATTCTCTACAGGTAAGAAAAAACAGGTCATTGACCATCCTCCTCCTTCGTCCTTCCTTCCTTCGTTCCTTTTTTACTTTCTCTCTTTCTTCCCGCCCACGCTTCTCTCCCCCCTCTTTCTCTCCTTTTTCTTTATTTTTTTGGGGGGTGGGCAATACTGAGACTTGAAGTCAGGGCCTCAGCACTGTCACTCAACTTCTTTTGCTCAAGTCTAGCACTGACTGTATCATTTGAACCACATCACCACTTCTGGCTTTCTCTCTCTCTCTCTCTATCTCTCTCTCTCTCTCTCCAGACACACACACACACAGACACACACACACACACGCATATACATACATATACACATATATATTTATACACATACATACATATATATCTATCTATGCTTATATATAGTGTGATACACACATATATATTTATTATTTTCAGTTTTTTTGTTGTCGGGCGTGAGGCGTGAACTCTGGGTCTGGGTGCTGTCTCTCTGCTCTTCATCTGAAGGCTCACTACTGTTCTGCCACTTGAGCCACAGTGTGCCACTGCTCCCCTTTTCTGTTTATATAGTGCTGAGGAATCGAACCCAGGGCCTCATGCTTGCAAGGCGAGCGAGCACTCTACCACTAAGCCACCTTCCTAGCTCTCCCCCCTTTTTTGGCCAGTCCAGCATGGAAGGCTCCTGCATCTTGTTTGTATGGACATACTCACAGCTGAATAACTGAGTTGTTTTGCTTAATAAAAAAAATCCTGGTGTTGATATATGTGGAGGGGAAGGGAAAAAACAAATAGTTAAAACAGGGATACAGGAGGACCCATTGAAACAATGAGATATACAAGTCGTTATGTCGAAAAACGAACTTGACAACTTTGGTGGGGGGACGGCGGGGGGGAGGGGGGGGAGGATACGAAGGGATGGGAAGGGGAAACAAAGCAGGAGGCTACAATGCTTGTAAGAAATGTGCTCATTATCTTACCAGTGTAATTGTAACCCCTCTGTACAGTATTTTCACAATAAAAATATATTATATATATATATATATATATATATATATATATAAAAACTTGGTACAGTAGTCTAGAAACATGGTGGCTATTACAGCCTTCATTTGCTTCACTTGACCACTGTTTTCTCATTTAAAAGCTTTTGGCGATAAGCATGATTATTTTTCGTGGGGTGGGGGGTGACTGTTTTGAGGCTTTCCCAAATTTTTATGTCCACCAGGTTACCAGATCTAAGGAAAACCCAGAAGTTCAGGAATTAAGTAACTCTCAGGCTCAAACTACAGAGAAAGAAAAGGAGAAAGAGAGACCTGTGGAGGGAAGGGGGTGGGGGGTTGGGGGGAGAGGTCATAGAAAGGAAAAGAAAACAGGGCAAAATAAAAACACAAAGTAAAGGAAAGGTCGTTTTTAAGTGGAGGCCTGGACTCAAACCAGGCCACTGACTGAAGCTTCCTCATTATGGGATTGCACAAGTGGGCCTTGGCTTCTTGCAGAAGTCATCTGGATGTGTTGGTATTCTGCTGTACATGTCATTTGGAAGCGACTCTATCTTTTCACTCCATGGTGAATGTATTCACATATATGTTCCTATAGAAAACCAGTTTAGTGTGTTTTCTCTCTCATATGCAAAAGGTACGTTTAAAATAGGGGAGAAATTAGATCTCTGCACTGACTGCCTGGCTGGCTGCTTGGCTGGCTGCCTGGCTGCCTCACTCACTCACTCACTCACTCACTCACTCACTCACTCACTCACTCACTCACTCACACACTCACACACAGTAAGACCCAAAAGACAGGATAGATACTTTTAGGGGGAGAAACACCCACCGAGGCAAGGCCCAATGGTTATGTGCCCAGAAATGAAAGTGAAACCTTGAGAACACACAGAGGAAAAAGAAACAAAGTAAACTCTCTACCTTGAGCCTGTAGTAGGGTTTAAGAGATGATTCTGTTGGTTTCCCATGCATACATGGAGGGGGGGGAGGGGGGGTGCTTTGACCCATGCTCTGTTTCTTTTTAAAATTTACTTCCCTCCCCGGTGTAAGTTTCCTCCTTTCTTTGAGGAAACTCTTTGCTCCTGCTCCGTTCCCACAGTATACTCATTGT
>NW_012300743.1:0-3472 GCF_000151885.1 Dipodomys ordii | reverse complement strand
GGAGAAGCAGGAGAAGCAGAAGAAGCAGAAGCTGAAGGAGAAGCAGAAGTTGGAGAAGGAGAAGGAGGAGAAGCAGAAGCAGAAGGAGAAGCCGAAGCGGAATGAGAAGCAAAAAGAGAAGCAGGAGGAGGACAAGAAGCAGAAGCAGGAGAAGCCGAAAGAGAAGAAGCAGAAGAAGCAGAAACAGAAGCAGAAGTAGAAGCAGAAGCAGAAGGAGAAGCAGCAGAAGAAGTAGAACCAGAAATTCAGGCAGGAGAAACAGAAGAAGCAGAAGCAGAAAGAGAAGCAAAAAGAGAAGCAGAAGGAGAAGTAGAAGAAGCAGCAGAAGGAGAAGCAGCAGAAGAAGCAGAAAAACAAGCAGGAGAAGCAGAAGCAGAAAGAGAAGTAGAAGCAGAAGAAGCAGAAGAAGAAGAAGAAGAAGCAGTAGAAGCATAAGAAGCAGAAGCAGGAGAAGCAGAACCAGAAGAAAAAGAAGAAGCATAAGAAGCAGAAGCAGAGGGGGAAGCAGAAGAAGGAGAAGGAGCAGCAGAAGGAGAAGCAGAAGGAGAATCAGAAGGAGAAGCAGAAGACGGAGAAGTAGAAGCAGAAGAAGAAGCAGAAGAAGAAGCAGAAGCAGAAGAAGATGCAGAAGGAGAAGCAGGGAGAAGCAGAAGAAGTAGGAAAAGTAGAAGTAGAGGAGAAAAAAAAAAAATATAAGAAGAAGAATAAAGAAGAATATTAATGAATCAGACGAAGAAGATGAAGAAGAAGAAGAAGAAGAAGAAGAAGAAGAAGAAGAAGAAGAAGAAGAAGAAGAAGAAGAAGAAGAAGAAGAAGAAGCATAAGGAGAAGCATAAGGAGAAGCAGAAGCAGGAGAAGCAGAAGCAGAAGAAGGAGAAGAAGCAGAAGCAGAAGGAGAAGCAGAAACAGAAGGAAAAGCAGAAAGAGAAGCAGAAGAAGCAGAAGAAGCAGGAAAAGCAGAAGCAGAAGAAAGAGAAGAAGCAGGAGAAGAAGAAGAAGAAGAAGAAGAAGAAGAAGAAGAAGAAGAAGAAGAAGAAGAAGAAGACTAAGAAGAAGAAGAAGAAGAAGAAGAAGAAGAAGAAGAAGAAGAAGAAGAAGAAGAAGAAGAAGAGGAAGTATCATAAGGAGAAGCATAAGGAGAAGCATAAGGAGAAGCATAAAGAGAAGCAGTAGAAGCAGAAGAAACAGAAGCAGGAGAAGCAGAAGCAGAAGAAAAAGAATAAGCAAAAGAAGCAGAAGCAGAAACAGTGGGAGAGGCAGAAAAAGGAGAAGGAGAAGGAGCAGCACAAGGAGAAGCAGAAGTAGAAAGAGAAGCAGACACAGAAGGAGAACAAGAAGGAGAAGCAGGAAAATCATAATAAGCAGAAGTAGAAGCAGAAAGAGAAGGAGAAGAAGGAGAAGCAGAAGGAGAATCAGAAGAAACAGAAGAAGAAGAAGCAGAAGAATCGGAAAAGAAACAGAAGAAGGAGAAGAGCAGAAGCAGAAGGAGAAGGAAAAGCAGAAGCAGAAGGAGAAAGAGAAGCAGTAGAAGCAGAAGAAGCAGGAGAAGGAGAAGCAGAAGAAACAGGAGAAGCCGAAGAAGTAGAAGCAGAATCTGAAGCAGAAGGAGAAACAGAAGAAGCATAATCTGAAGCAGAAGCAGAAGAAACAGAAATAGTAGAATAAGCAGAAGCAGAAGCAGCAGGAGAAGCAGAAGGAGAAGGCTAACGAGAAGGTTAGGAGTATGATAAGCAGAAGCTGAAAGAGTCGCAGAAGGAGAAGCAGCACGAGAAGTAGGAGAAGCAGGAGAAGCAGAAGCAGGAGAAGGAGAAGAAAGAGAAGACGCAGAAGCAGAATGAGAAGCAGAAGGAGAAATTGAAGCAGAAGCAGAAGCAGAAGGAGAAGAAGAAGAAGTAGAAGGAGAAGGAGAAGCAGAAAGAGAAGCAGAAAGAGAAACAGAACGAGAAGCAGGAGAAGCAGAAACAGGAGAAGCAAACGCAGAAGAAACAGAAGAAGGAGAAGAAGCAGAAGAAGAAGGAGAAGAAGAAAAAGAAGGAAAAGCAGAAAGAGAAGCAGGAGAAGCAGAAGAAGCAGCAGCAGGAGAAGCAGAAGCAGAAGAAGCCGAAGAAGCAGAAGCAGAACCTGAAGCAAAAGGAGAAGCAGGAGTAGCAGAAGAAGCAGAAGCAGGAGAAGCAGAAGCAGAAAGAGAAGCAAAAGCAGAAGGAAAAGCATAAGGAGAAGCAGAAGAAAGAGAAGAAGCCGAGGCAGTTGCAGAAGAAGCAGAAGATGCAGAAGCAGAAGGAGAAGCAGAATGAAAAGCTGAATAACGAGAAGGAGAAGGAGAAACAGAAGGAGAAGCAGAAAGAGAAGCAGAAGAAGGAGCAGGAGAAGGAAAAGCAGCAGGAGAAGCAGAAAGAGCAGCAAAAGGAGAAGCAGGAGATGCAGAAACAGGAGAAGCAGAAGCAGAAGAAACAGGAGAAGGACAAGAAGCAGAAGCAGAAGGAGAAGCAGAAACAAAAGGAGAAGCAGAAAGAGAAGGAGGGGAAGCAGAAGAAGCAGAAGCAGGAGAAGCATAAGCAGAAGAAACAGGAGAAGCCGAAGAAGCAGAAGCAGAATCTGAAGCAGAAGGAGAAACAGAAGAAGCACAATCTGAAGCAGTAGAAACAGAAATAGTAGAATAAGCAGAAGCAGAAGCAACAGGAGAAGCAGAAGAAGAAGACGGAGAAGGCGAGAGAGAAGGATTAGGAGTAAGAGAAGCAAAAGGATAAGCAGAAGCAGAAAGAGACGCAGAAGGAGAAGCAGCAAGAAAAGTAGGAGAAGCAGGAGAAGCGGAAGCAGGAGAAGCAGAAGAAACAGAAGACGCAGAAGCAGAATGAGAAGCAGAAGGAGAAATTGAAGCAGAAGCAGAAGGAGAAGCAGAAGCAGAAGTAGAAGCAGAAGTAGGAGAAGAAGCAGAAAGAGAAGCAGAACGAGAAGCAGGAGAAGCAGAAGCAGGAGAAGCAGAAACAGAAGAAACAGAAGAAGGAGAAGAAACAGAAGCAGAAGGAGAAGCAGAAACAGAAGGAAAAGCAGAAAGAGAAGCAGGAGAAGCAGAAGAAGCAGCAGCAGAAGAAGCAGAAGCAGAAGAAGACGAAGAAGCAGAAGCAGAACCTGAAGTAGAAGGAGAAGCAGAAGAAGCAGAACCTGGAGAAGCAGAAGGAGAAGCAGAAGCAGAAAGAGAAGCTAAATTAGAAGGAGAAGCAGAAGAAACAGAAGAAGCAGAGGCAGTAGCGGAAGAAGCAGAAGATGCAGAAGCAAAAGGAGAAGCAGAAGGAAAAGCAGAAAAACGAGAAGGAGAAGTAGAAGGAGAAACAGAAGGAGAAGCAGAAAGAGAAGCAGAAGAAGGAGCAGGAGAAGGAAAAGCAGCTGGAGAAGCAGAAAGAGCATCAGAAGGACAAGCAGGAAATGTAGAAACAGGAGAAGCAGAAGCAGAAGAAAAAGGAGAAGGACATGA
>NW_012300742.1:0-3472 GCF_000151885.1 Dipodomys ordii | reverse complement strand
TCCGCTGTATGCCGCTGTGTACCCCGCTGTGTCCAGCTGTGTCCTCACTGTGTCCCCCGCTGTCTCCTGCTTTGTCCCACGCTGTGTCCCGCTGTGACCCGCTGTGTCCTCGTTGTGTCCCCCGCTGTGTCCCGTTGTGTCCCGCTGTATCCCCGCAGTGTCCCGCTGTGTCCCGTTGTGTCCCGCTGTGTCCTTGCTGTGTCCCACGCTGTGTCCCGCTGTGTCCACTGCTGTGTCCCGCTGTGTTCCCGCTGTGTCCCCCTGTGTCCCCCACTGTGTCCCGCTGTGTCCCGCTGTGTCCTTGCTGTGACCCTCACTGTGCCCGCTGTATCGACGCTTTGTCCCGCTCTGTCCCGCTGTGTCCGCGCTGTGTTCCCCGCTGTGTCCCGCTGTGAACCCCTCTGTGTCCCCTGCTGTGTCCCGCTGTGTCCCCCGCTGTGACCTGCTGTGTCCCGCTGTGTCTCCCACTGTGTCCTTGCTGTCTCCCCGCTGTGTCACACTGTGTCCTGCTGTGTACTGGTGGGTCTCCCGCTGAGTTCCTCTGTGTCCCGCTGTGGCCCAATGTGTCCTCGCTGTGTCAGGCTCTGTCCTGCTCTGTCCCCGCTGTGTCCCGCTGTGTCCCGCTGTGTCCCCAATGTGTGCCCGCTGTGTCCCTCTGTGTACCCTGCTGTGTCCAGCGGGTCCCCGCTGTGTCCCGCTGTGTCACCTCTCTGTCCTCTGCTGTCCTCCCTGTGTCCCCCGCTGTGTCCCACTGTGTCCCGCTGTGTACCACTCTGTGACCCCGCTGTGTACTGCTCTGTACCCCGCTGTGTCCCGCTATGTTCCCGCAGTGTACCCGCTGTGTCCCGCTGTGTCCTTGCTGTGTCCACTGCTGTGTCCCGTTGTGTCCCCAGCTGTGTACCCCGCTGTGTCCCGCTGTGTCTCCGCTGTATCGACGCTGTGTCCTGCTGGGTCCCGCTGTGTCCTCGCTGTGTACCCCGTTGTGTCCCGCTGTGTACCCCGCTGTGTCCCCCGCTGTGTCCCTGCTGTGCCCCTGCTGTGTCCCCACTGTGTCCCGCTGTGTCCCGCTTTGTCCTCGCTGTGTCCCAAGCTGTGTTCCGCTGTGTCCCCCGCTGTGTCCCGCTGTGTCCCGCTGTGTCCCCGCTGTGTCCCGCTGTGTCCCCCGCTGTGTCCCGCTGTGTCCCTGCTGTGACCCGCTCTGTCCACGCTGTATTGACGCTGTGTCCCGGTGTGTCCTGCTGTGTCCGCGCTGTGTTCCCGGCTGTGTCCCGTTGTGTACCCCTCTGTGTACCCCGCTTTGTCCCGCAGTATCCCCGGCTGTGACCCGCTGTGTAAAGCTGTGTCCCCCGCTGTGTCCCCACTGTGTCCCCCGCTGTGTCCCGCTGTGTCCCGCTATGTTGCCCGCTTTCTCCCGCTGTGCCCCTGCAGTGTCTCCGCTGTGTCCCACTGTGTCACACTGTGTCCCGTGTTGTCCTGCTTTGGCCCCCGCTGTGACCTCGCTGTGTTTCTCTCTGTGTCCCGCTGTGTACCTTTCTGTGTCCCCCGTTGTGTCCCGCTGTGTACCGCTGGGTCCCGCTGTGTCCTCGCTGTGTTTCCCGCTGGGTCCTGCTGTGTCCCCCCTGTGTGCCCCGCTGTGTCCAACTGTGTCCCCCGCTGTGTCCCCCGCTGTGTCTCTATGTGTCCCACGCTTTGTCCCCCTGTGTCCCCGCAGTTTCCCCGCTGTGTCCCGCTGTTTCCCACTGTGTTCTGTGGTGTCCCGCTTTGTCCCCTGCTGTGTCCCCCGGTGAGTCGCTGCTGTGTCCCCGCTTTGTCCCGCTGAGTCCTCCATGTGTCCCCCGCTGTGTCCCGCTGTGTCCCCTGCTGTGTCCCGCTGTGTCCACTGCTGGGACCCGGCTGTGTCCCGCTGTGTCCCGCTGTGTCCCGCTGTGTCCTCACTGTGTCCCACTCTGTGTTCCGCTGTGTCCTCGCTTTGTCCCCCGCTGTGTCCCGCTGTGTCCCCCGCTGTGCCCTGCAGTGTCTCGCTCTGTCCCGCTGTGTCCTCGCTGTGTCACGCTGTGTCCCGCTGTGTCCCCCACTGTTTCCCCTGCTGTGTCCGGCTGTGTCCCCCACTGTGTCCCGCTCTGTCCCCCTCTGTGTCCCGCTGTGTCCCCCGCTGTGTCCCACTGTGTCCCCGCAGTGTCACTGCTGTTTCCTGCTGTGTCCCGCTGTGTTCCGTGGTGTCCCTCTTTGTCCCCCGCTGTGTCCCCCGCTGTGTCCCGCTGTGTTCCACTGTGTCCCGCTCTGTCCCCGCTGTGTCCCGCTGTGTCCCGCTGTGTCCCCTCTGTGTGCCAGCTGTGTCCCGCTGTGTCCCCCGCTTTGTCCTGCTGTGTCCCCGCAGTGTCCCGCTGTGTCCCACTGTGTCCCACTGTGTCCCGTGGTGTCCCTCTTTGTCCCCCGCTGTGTCCACCGCTGAGTCCCCTCTTTGTGGCCGCTGTGTCCTACTGTGTCCTCGCTGTGTCCCCCGCTGTCTCCCGCTTTGTCCCCCACTGTGTCCCCGCTGTGTCACGCTATGTCCTCGCTGTTTCCCCCGCTGTGTCGCGCTGTGTCCCCGCTATGTCCCCACCTGTGTCCCGCTGTGTCCCGCTGTGTACCTGCTGTGTCTGCTATGTTCCCGCAGTGTCCCGCTGTGTCCCGCTGTGTCCTCGCTGTGTCCCCCGCTGTGTCCCGTTGTGTCCCCAGCTGTGTACCTCGCTGTGTCCCGCTGTGTCCACGCTGTATCGACGCTGGGTCCCACTGGGTCCCGCTGTGTCCTCCCTGTGTCCCCAGCTATGTCCCGCCGTGTCTGCCACTGTGTCCCGCTGTGTCTACTGCTTTTTCCCCGCTGTGTCCCGCTGTTTCCCGCTGTGTCCTCGCTGTGTCCCCCGCTGTCTCCCACTTTCTCCCCCGCTTTGTTAAGCTGTGTCACGCTGTGTCTCTCCTGTGTCCCCCGCTGTATCCCGCTGTGTCCCCGCTATGTCCCCAGCTGTGTCCCGCTGTGTTCCGCTGTGTCCCCCGCTGTGTCCCGCTATGTTCCCGCAGTGTCCCGCTGTGTCCTTGCTGTGTCCCCCGCTGTGTCCCGTTGTGTCCCCAGCTGTGTACCTCGCTGTGTCCCGCTGTGTCCCCGCTATATCGACGCTGGGTCCCACTGGGTCCCGCTGTGTCCTCCCTGTGTCCCCAGCTATGTCCCGCCGTGTCTGCCAGTGTGTCCCGCTGTGTCTACTGCTTTGTCGCCGCTGTGTCCCGCGGTGTCCCGCTGTGTCCCTGCTGTGTCCCACGCTGTGTTCTGCTGTGGCTTCGCTTTTTTCCTCGCTGTGTCCCGCTGTGTACCCCTCTGTGTCCCCCGCTGTTTCCCGCTGTGTCCCCCGCTGTGTTCCTGCTGTGTCCCCGCTGTGTCCCGCTGTGTCCCGCTGTGTACTGCTGCGTCCCCCGCTGAGTCCCCGCTGTGTCCCAATGT
>NW_012300741.1:0-3472 GCF_000151885.1 Dipodomys ordii | reverse complement strand
TCACCCTGCTGTGTCTCACGCTTTGTCCCCGCTGTGTCCCACTGTGTCCCGCTGTGTCCCGCTGTGCCCCCACTGTGTCCCGTTGTGTCCACAGCTTTGTACCATGCTGTGTAACGCTGTGTCTCCGCTGTATCGACGCTGTGTCCCGCTGGGTCCCACTGTGTCCTCGCAGTGTTCCCCGCTGTGTCCAGCTGTTTCCCCCACTGTGTCCCCCTCTGTTTCCTGCTGTGTCCCCCGCCGTGTCATGCTGTGTCCCGCTGCGTCCCCGCTGTGTCCCGCTGTGTCCCGCTTTGTCCCCCACTGTGTCCCGCAGTGACCCCGCTGTGTCCCGCTGTGTCCCCGCTGTATCGACGCTGTGTCCCGCTGGGTCCTGCTGTGTCCTCTCTGTGTTTCCCACTGTGTCCCGCTGTGTCCCCCGCTGTGTCCCTCGCTGTGTCCCCCGCTGTGTCCCGCTGTGTCCCCCGCTGTGTCCTTGCTGTGTCCCCGCTGGGTCCCGCTGGGTCCCGCAGTGTCCCACGCTGAGACCCGCTGTGTCACCGCTGTGTCCCGCTCTGTCCCCGCTCTATCGACGCTGTGTCCCGCTGTGTCCTCTATGTGTCCCCTGCTGTGTCCTGCTCTGTTCCCCCTGTGTCGCCCACTTTGTCCCAACTGTGCCCCGCTGTGTCCCGCTGTGTCCCGCTGTATCCCGCTATGTCCCCCACTATGTCCCGTTGTGTCCCCAGCTGTGTACCCCGCTGTGTCCCGCTGTGTCCCCGCTGTATCGAAGCTATGTCCCGCTGGGTCCCGCTGGGTCCTCTTTGTGTACCCCGCTGTGTCCCCCTGTGTCCCCCGCTGTGTCCCTTGCTGGGTTCCGCTGTGTCCCCTGCTGTGTCCCGCTGTATCCTCCCTGTGTCCCCTGCGGTGTCCCGCTGTGTCCCCTGCTGTGTCACTCGCTGTGTCACTGCTGTGCCCCACTGTGTCGCACTGTGTCCCGCTGTGTCCTGCTGTGTCCCCCGCTGAGTCCTGCTGTGTACCCGCTGTGTCCCAATGTGTCCTCGCTGTGTCCCCCGCTGTGTCCCGCTGTGTCCCGCTGTGTCCCTCTGTGGCACCTGCTGTATCCCCGCTCTGTCCCGCTCTGTGCCCCGCTTTGTCCGGCTGTGTCCACTGCTGTGACCCCCTTGTGCCTTGCTGTGTCCGGCTCTGTACCCCACTGTGTCCAGCTGTGTCCCCGCTGTGTCCCGCTGTGTCCCCCACTGTGTCCCAATGTGTCCCCTGCTGTGTCCCCCACTGTGTCCCGCTGTGTCCCCTGCTGTGTCTGGCTGTGTCCCCCGCTGTGTCGCGCTGTGTCCACTGCTGTGACCCCGTTGTGCCTTGCTGTGTCCCACTGTGTCCCCCACTGTGTCCCGCTGTGTCCTCGCTGTGTCCCATTGTGTCCCCGCTGGGTCCTGCTGGGTCCCGCTGTGTCCCGCTGGGTCCCCCGCTTTGTCCCGCTGTGTCCCCGCAGTGTCCCTGCTGTGTCCCCGCTGTGTCCCGCTGTGTCCCACTGTGTCCTGTAGTGTCCCGATTTGTCCCCCGCTATGTCCCCTGCTGAGTCCCCTCTGTGTCCCCGCTGTGTCCCGCTGTGTCCCCCGCTGTGTCCTGCTGTGTCCCCCGCTGTGTCCTGCTGTGTCCCGCTGTGTCCTGCTGGGTCCCGCTGTGTCCCCGCTGTGTCCCCGCTGTGTCCCGCTGTGTCCCCGCAGGTTCACCGTTGTTTCACGCTGTGTTCCGTGGTGTCCCGCTTTGTCCCCCGCTGTGGCCCCCCCTCAGCCACCTGTGTCCCCGCTGTGTCCCGCTGTGCCCTCGCTGTGTCCGCCTCTGTCTCCTGCTCTGTCCACCGCTGTGTCTCACGCTTTGTCCCCGCTGGGTCCCGCTGTGTTCCTCTCTGCCCCCCACTGTGTCCCCCGCTGAGTCCTCTATGTGTCGCCGCTGTGTACCGCTGTGTCCTCGCTGTGTCCCCTGCTGTCTCCCGCTTTGTCCCACGCTTTGTCCCCGCTGGGTCCCGCTGGGTCCTGCTCTGTCTCCCACTGTGTCCCCCGCTGAGTCCTCTATGTGTCGCCGCTGTGTCCCGCTGTGTCCTCGCTGTGTCCCCTGCTGTCTCCCACTTTGTCCCACGCTGTGTCCCGCTGTGTCCCGCTGTGTCCTCGCTGTGTCCCCCGCTGTGTCCTGCTGTGTTCCAGCTGTGTCCCAAGCTGTGTCCCGCTGTGTCCCGCTGTGTGCCCCGCTGTGTCCCACTATGTTCCCGCAGTGTCCCCGCTGTGTCCCCGCTGTGTCCTCGCTGTGTTCCCCGCTGTGTCCCGCTGTGTCCCCCGCTGTGTCCCGCTGTGTCTACTGCTGTGTCCCCACTGTGTCCCCCTGTGTCTCGCTGTGTCCCGCTGTGTCCTTGCTGTTTCCCACGCTGTGTTCTACTGTGTCCTCGCTGTGTCCCCCGCTGTGTCCCGTTGTGTCCCCAGCTGTGTACCCCGCTGTGTCCCGCTGTGTCCCCGCTGTATCGACGTTGTATCCCGCTTGGTCCCGCTGTGTCCTCGCTGTGTTCCCCGCTGTGTCCTGCTGTTTAACCCTCTGTGTCCCCCGCTGTGTCCCGCTGTGTCCCGCTGTGTACTCTTGTGTCCCCCACTGAGTCCCGCTGTATCCCCGCTGTGTCCCAATGTGTCCTCGCTGTGTCCCGCGCTGAATCCCGCTGTGTCCCCGCTGTGTCCCAATGTGTCCTCGCTGTTTCCCACGCTGTGTTCTGCTGTGTCCTCGCTGTGTCCCCCGCTGTGTCCCGCTGTGTCCCTGCTGTATCGACGCTGTGTCCCGCTTGGTCCCGCTGTGTCCCCCCTGTGTCCCCCGCTGTGTCCCACTGTGTCCCGCTGTCTCCCCCGCTGTGTCCCTATGTGTCCCACGCTTTGTCCCCCTGTGTCCCCGCAGTTTCCCCGCTGTGGCCCGCTGTTTCCCACTGTGTTCTGTGGTGTCCCGCTTTGTCCCCCGCTGTGTCCCTCGGTGAGTCGCCGCTGTGTCCCCGCTTTGTCCCGCTGAGTCGTCCATGTGTCCCCCGCTGTGTCCCGCTGTGTCCCCCGCTGTGTCCCGCTGTGTCCACTGCTGGGTCCCGGCTGTGTCCCGCTGTGTCCCGCTGTGTCCGGCTGTGTCCTCACTGTGTCCCACTCTGTGTTTCGCTGTGTCCTCCCTGTGTCCCCTGCTGTGTCCCGCTGTGTCCCCCGCTGTGCCCTGCAGTGTCCCGCTCTGTCCCGCTGTGTCCTCGCTGTGTCCCGCTGTGTCCCCGCTGTGTCCCCTCTGTCTCCAGCTCGGTCCCCTGCTGTGTCAAACGCTTTGTCCCCGCTGTGTCCCACTGCGTCCCGCTGTGTCCCGCTGTGCCCCCATTGTGTCCCGTTGTGTCCACAGCTTTGTACCATGCTGTGTAACGCTGTGTCTCTGCTGTATCGACGCTGTGTCCCGCTGGGTCCCACTGTGTCCTCGC
>NW_012300740.1:0-3472 GCF_000151885.1 Dipodomys ordii | reverse complement strand
GTGTCCCGCTGTGTCCCGCTGTGTACTGCTGTGTCCCCCGCTGAGTCCCGCTGTGTCCCCGCTGTGTCCCAATGTGTCCTCGCTGTGTCCCCCCCTGTGTCCCGCTGTGTCCCCCCTGTGTCCCCCGCTGTGTCTCACGCTTTATCCCATCTGTGTCCCACTCTGTCCCGCTGTGTCCCGCTGTGCCCACACTGTGTCCCGTTGTGTCCACAGCTGTGTACCCCGCTGTGTCCCCGCTGTATCGACGCTGTGTCCCACTGGGTCATGCTGTGTCCTCCCTGTGTTCCCCGCTGTGTCCCGCTGTGTCCCCGCTGTGTGCCCGCTGTGTCCCGCTGTGTACTTCGTTGTGTCCAGCTGTGTCACCGCTGTGTCCTCGCTGTGTCCCCCGCTGTGTCCCACTGTGTCCTCACTGTGTCCCCCTCTGTGTCCCGCTGTGTCCCCCGCTATGTCCCGCTGTGTCCAGCTGTGTCCCGCTCTGTCCCCGCTTTGTGCCCGCTGTGTCCCGCTGTGTACTCCGTTGTGTCCAGCTGTGTCACCGCTGTGTCCCGCTGTGTCCTCTCTTTGTCTCCACTGTCCCCCGCTGTGTCCCCCACTGTGTCCCGCTGTGTCCCGCTGTGTCCCCCGCTTTGTCCTGCTGTGTCGACGCAGTGTTCCCTCTGTGTCCTGCTGTGTCACACTGTGTCCCATGGTGTCCCGCTTTTTTCCCCGCTGTTTCCCCCTCTGAGTCCCCTTTGTGTCCCCACTGTGTCCCGCTGTGTCCCGCTGTGTCCTAGCTGTGTCCCCCACTTTGTCCCGCTGTGTCCCTGCTGGGTCACAAGCTGTGTCCCGCTGTGTCCCGCTGTGTACCCCGCTGTGTCCCGCTATGTTCCCGCAATGTCCCCACTGGGTCCCGCTGTGTCCCACTGTGTCCTCGCTGTGTCCCCCGCTGTGCCCCGTTGTGTCCCCACCTGTGTGCCCCGCTCTGTCCCGATGTGTCCCCGTTGTAATGACGCTGTGTCCCGCTGGGTCCCGCTGTGTCCTCGCTGTGTCCCGCTGTGTACCCCTCTGTGTCCCCCGCTGTGTCCCGCTGTCTCCCGATGTGTACTGCTGTGTCCCCCGCTGAGTCCCGCTGTGTCCCCGCTGTGTCCAAATGTGTACTCACTGTGTCCCCCGCTGTGTCCCGCTGTGTCCCCCCTGTGTCCCCCGCTGTGTCCTGCTGTGTCCTCAATGTATCCCCTGCTGTGTCCCGTTGTGTCCCCAGCTGTGTACCCCGCTGTGTCCCACTGTGTCCTTGCTGTATCGACGCTGTGTCCCGCTGTGTCCCGCTGTGTCCTCGCTGTGTTCCCCGCTGTGTCCCGCTGTGTCCCCCGCTGTTTCCCCGCTGTGTCCCTCTATGTACCCCGCTGTGTAGTTTGTCTCTGATGTGTCTCGCTGTGGCTCACGCTCAGCACCCGCTGTGTCCCGCCGTGTCCCCCTCTGTCCCGCTGTGTCCCGCTGTGTCCCCGCAGGGTCACCGCTGTTTCGCGCTGTGTCCCGCTGTGTCAGTGGTGTCCCGCTTTGTCCCCCGCTGTGTCCCCAGCTGAGTCCCCGCTGTGTCCCCGCTGTGTCCCTCTGGGTCCTCGCTGTGTCCCCCGCTGTCTCCCGCTCTGTCCCCCGCAGTGTCTCACGCTTTATTCCGTCTGTGTCCCAATCTGCCCTGCTGTGTCCCGCTGTGTCCACCACTGTGTCCCTTTGTGTCCCCAGCTGTGTAACCCGCTGTGTAACGCTGTGAATCCCGCTGTATCAAGGCTGTGTCGCGCTGGGTCCCACTGTGTCCTTGCTCTGTTATTCGTGGTGTCCCCCTCTGTCCCCCGCTGTGTCCCCCGCTCTGTCCTACTGTGTCCCCCGCTGTGTCCCTGCTGTGTCCCCGCTGTGTCCCCCGCTGTGTCCCCTCGGTGTCCTGCTGTGTCCTCGCTGTGTGCCCCGCTGTTTCCCACTTTGTCCCACGCTGTGTCCCACTGTGTCCTCGCTGTGTCCCCCGCTGTGTCCCGCTATGTCCCCGCTGTGTCCCAAGCTGTGTCCCGCTGTGTCCCGCTGTTTACCCCGCTGTGTCCTGCTATGTTCCCGCAGTGTCCCCGCTGTGTCCCTGCTGTGTCCTTCTGTGTCCTCGATGTGTCCCCCGCTGTGTTCCGTTTTGTCCCCATCTGTGTACCCGCTGTGTCCCCGCTGTATCGACGCTGTGTCCCGCTGTGTCCCGCTTTGTCCCCCGCTGTGTCCCCCGCTGAGTCCCCACTGTGTCCCCGCTGTGTCCCGCTCTGTCCTCCCTGTGTCCCCCGCTGTGTCCCGCTGTGTCCCCTGCTGTGTCCCGCTGTGTCTACTGCTGTGTTCCTGCTGTGTCCCGCTGTCTCCTGCTGTGTCCCCCTGTGTCCTCACTGTGTCCCACGCTGTGTTCCGCTGAGTACTTGCTGTGTCCCCCGATGTGCCCCGTTGTGTCCCCAGCTGTGTACCCCGCTGTGGCCCACTCTGTCCCCGCTGTATCGACGCTGTGTCCCGCTGGGTCCCGCTGTGTCCTCGCTGTGTCCACCGCTGTGTCCCGCTGTGTCCACCGCTTTGTAACGCTGTGTCCCCAATTGTGTCCCACTGTGTCCCGCTGTGGCCCCCGCTGTGTCCCCCGCTGTGTCCCGCTGTGTCCCCCGCTGTCTCCCGCTGTGTCCACTGCTGTGTCCCCGCTGTGTCCCGCTTTTTCCCCCGCTGTGTCCTGCTGTGTCCTTGCTGTGTCTCCCGCTGTGTCCTGCTGTGTCCTCGCTGTGTCCCCTGCTGTGTCCCGCTGTGTCCCCCGCTGTGTCCTGATGTGTCCCGCTTTGTCCCACTGTGTCCCTGCTGTGACTCTCAGTGTCCCGGTGTGTCCCCGCTGTGGCCCCTCTGTGTCCCGCTGTGTCCCGCTCTGTCCCTGCTGTGTCCTGCTGTGTCCCACTGTGTCCCCGCTTTGTGCCGCTGTGTCCCGCTGTGTACTCCGTTGTGTCAGGCTGTGTCCCCCCCTTTGTCCCGCTGTGTCCCCGCAATGTCGCCGCTGTGTCCCGCTGTTTCACAATGTGTCCCATGGTGTCCTGCTTTGTCCCCAGCTGTGTCCCCCGCTGAATACCCTCGGTGTCTTGCTGTGTTCCGCTGTGTTCCATGGTGTCCCGCTTTGTCCACTACTGTGTCCCCAGCTGAATCCCCGCTATGTCCCTGATGTGTCCCCGCTGAGTACCGCTGTGTCCTCACTGTGTCCCCCACTGTCTCCCGCTCACTCCCCCGCTATGTCTCACACTATATCCCGTCTGTGTCCCAATCTGACCCGCTGTAACCCACTGTGAACACCAATGTGTCCCTTTGAGTCACCAACTGTATAAACCGCTATGTAACGCTATAAATCCCGCTGTATCAAGAAAAGTCACGATGTGTCCAAATGTAACAATAATCTGATATTCGTGGTATCCCCCTCTAAACCCCCGCTGTGTCCCCCTGCTCTGTC